>NW_027213284.1:0-15000 GCF_042767895.1 Penaeus vannamei | reverse complement strand
GTTGTTATTGTTATCATTGTTGTTGTTGTCGTTGTTATTGTTATTTTTATTATTATCATTATCATTACTATTATTATTGTTATTGTTATTAATATTATTATTACCATTATTATCATTATTGTTGTTGTCAGTTATTAACAATGTTGTTATTATCATAATTCTTATCAATACATTATTACTTATCATCATCACCATCATTTCTATTATTATCATCAATGTTATTGTTATCATTATTATTATCAGTACTTTCATTATTATTAATGCTGTTGTTATTATTATTCAAATTATTTGTTATCATTTCATTATTCTCATTTTCTTATTGTTATGATTATTTGTCTTGTTATCATTAGTACTATTATTATCATCATCATCATAATTGTTGTTATTATTATTATTATTATTATTATTATTATTATTATTATTATTATTATTATTATTATTATTATTATTATTATTATTATTATTATTATTATTATCATTATTATTATTAGTAGTAGTAGTAGTAGTAGTAGTAGTAGTAGTAGTATTTCTATTATTATTATTATTATTATTATCACTATCATTATCATTACCATTATTATCATTATTATTATCATTATTATTATTATTATCACTATCATTATCATTACCATTATTATTATTGTTGTTATTATTATCATTTTTATCAATATTAGAAGTATTGTTATCATTATTATCATCATCATTATTATTATTATTGTTATCATTGATATTATTGTTATTATGATTATCATTATTATTATTATTATTATTATTGTTGTTGTTTTTGTTATTATTATTATTATCATTATTATTATCATTATCATTGTTATCATTATCATTGTTATTATTATTATTATTACTACTTTTATTATTATTATTATCATTATTGTTGTTGTCGTTGCTATCATCATCATCGTCATCATCATCATCATTATAATTATCATTATTATCATTATTAATATTTTCATTATCATTACTATTACTATCATCATCATTTTATTATTTTTGTTATTCTTTTTACTCCCAATATTTTTTTATTACATTTATTTTTATTATCATTATTATCGTTGTTATTATTATTATCATTGTCGTTATTATTATTATTATTATAATTATTATCATTATCATCATTGATATTATCATCGTCATTATTGCTAGTATTAGTAGTTGTTGTATGACCATTATTATTATCATTATTGTTGTTATTATTATTATTTTTATTATTATTGTTATCATTATTATTATTATCATTTCAATAATTATTATTATTATTATTATTATTATTATTATTATTATTATTATTATTATTATCATTATTATTATCATTACTATTATTACTATTATCATTGTTATTATTATTATTATTATTATTATTATTATTATTATTATTATTATTATTATTATTAATATTATTATTATTATTATTATTATTATTATTATTATTATTATTATTGTTATTGTTAAAGTCGGATAGAAAAAATTAATATTGTTAGCCATGTCAAAAGTCTGACAGAAAAATTCATCATTCTCAGCCCAAAGATATATTCACAATACTTGTTCAAGAAAGGTTTATATGATAAAAATAACCACAAAACAGATGTAACTTAATCATTTAATAATTCCATTGATATCCGTTAATTTTCATTTTCATATATACGTCAAAATGAACCATGTCCACCTATATCTAGTATCTGACGTCAGATACCCCCAATACAAGAACTACTTGAGATATTCCATTTACATATCAGCTAAGAGTAGAACTGCAATAACTCATTGCAACTTTATTAAAATCAAAAATTATCAAATGACGACCGACAAGATATTGATTTTCTTTCATATTTTATCTCATCTTTTCAAAATTAACCTAATTCTCATTTTTACATATGGGACTTCTAAAAACAACACTAGTACCTAGCAGACATGGAACAAGGTCATTTATTACACTTTATAAGAGTTATGATTGGAGATAATTGGTCATTTCTCAATTATTTATCATCAAAGATTACATTCCATTTCCATAGCAAAACTGGTTGGAAGTTAGGTTATGGATAGAGCAATGTTTGAACTTTATCTTCTGCGTCAACACTAAACATTTTTTATTCTTTATAGTTGTTTGTGATTTTTTTTTCTTTTTTGATCAAGTAAACATAAAAAAAATGAATAAACATTTAGCTTTCAAAAAGGTTGTTAAAAGTTATGAAAGGTAAATCTCCAGTTTAATTAACAAATTTACAAGGGACAACAAAAAATACAGCACAACACCTGACAGTAACACCACAGCTTTGTTACATATGAAGGATTTTAGTTTCCATGAGTACACAACCCATCATATAGCAAATAACAATAAACATCAATGGAAGACCCTTGCAAACACCGAACCAGACAGTATGTAAAAATAAAGGTTACAATAAAATGTGTATGTTTGTACAATAACACAACAAATCAAGTGTTGAACTAAGGAACATTTCTGTGTACAGATTGTGATATGTCTTGTTTAATGTCGCTATTGATTAGTTTATAAACCATCAAGGAATTTTCTTTTTTTTACTTTTATAGTTATACAATATTCATTTCCTTCATTATGATCTGTTAATTTGGACTAAGAAGGAAAAAAAATTGGCACTGTGTAGTACATAAAAATATCTTTAAAAATAATATTAAAAAATAAAACCATATGCATGACTATTAATTCCCTGATCATTTACAAGTCAATATTGAGGACTCTTTATTTCAAGGTTATAAATGCTTGATATGAAGACAGGTTGATAGAAATACTTCACTTTCTTAATTTCCTTTAACATATAATATTGTGGTGTGTATAATTGTATACTGTTAAGAGCCTCACTGATATTGAACCTGAACATTTTTGTGCTTTGTAAATGATGAAAGTGTAACCCCCATATAGCCAGAAAAACTCATATTCAAATAGGATAGTGTAATAGTAATTTATGATTTTCTATTTTACAAATAGTTTAAAGTAACAGTCTTAAATTTTTCAAAATGATTACAATTTTGAGTTACTTCTTTGCTATAATATAGAAAATATATTGCAACCTTGAGAAGTATTCCCCAAGATCTTACTAATAAAAATATCATTATATATGCATTTCTTTCAAAGTACTGTGTCATTAGCAAATTCGGCAACAATGCAGATGAAATAAAATCAACTTTTATTTCCTTTCTTTCCCTGGAACATTGCTTCAAAAAAACATAAAGTAAAGACACAAAAATAATACGTATACATTTTTGTAATTTTCTTCCTGTTATACCAAGAGTATGGACTAAATAAACCTAAGCATATATACAACATACTTATTCTTACTACAAAAAATTGTATTTCATGCAAATTGGTATAATCCCAGTATATTTGGAATATATCCTGTTTAGCTGTTCTACATTATGCAGCCAACAAATATACATGAATTCTACTTAATACGATGCCCATGATTGCAATAAGGGAATGCCCTGCAACTGACACATAACTTGTCTAAACATACCACTGACAGGCAAGGCAGGAACACAAAAGGAACAAATCAAAACAAAAAGTTAACACATGTTATAATGACATTAAAAAAAAAAAATACTATGGAATAAATATAAAAAGCATCTGGTAAATATATATATATTTTTAACTATTTTCTTAGCAATTATGAGACTGTACTCTCTCTAAAGCTCCTGAAAGCCAAAGATCTTGCTTACTTGTGCCACTGATTTGCAATCTAGAGTAAAGTGCAAAGGTGCAATTTGATATTTTTCATCCACTTCATAATTATTTCTAATTATCAATCTATCTGGAGTGATTATCTTAACTTCAATTATATATAAGAGATAATTTCTTTCCAATAGTACAGTAAAATCTTACCATGAAAAGGTAGCAAAAATCCATGTCAAAAAGGCATTTAATCATTTGACAATGTTGCCATAAATCTTATCAAAAACATACAATTATTATCATCACTGGCAGTGTTACTAATTTCACAGAATACTGCTGCGGTTTCAACATTTTATTTTGCTCAGAAATTCATTTTATGAATTACTTTTACAATTAATAATAAGGTAAAAAAAATGATAGATGGACCAATAGACAAAAAGATACTGACAGAATGATACAGAAACATAGACATAGATGGATACACTTATCAGAAAGTGCAATATAAAAAAGCCATATAATAATGGCTGATAAAATTTCCATTTCTCATCACCCAAATTTTGGATCCTTTTTATTACAGTACTCCTAATGTAGGATCAATATTAAATATTCCTAGTGCATTTACATTGGTAATTCTAAATACAATTACAAAGTCCCCAACTTCACGTCACAAAATCCATTCAATAATATATGTTGACCAGTGTGCACCACAAGAAATTTTGTGTTCATCTTGTTATGTATATCAAGATAGAGCTGAAACTCGGGAGCACTGAGTGAACTTAGACTGTGAGTGGCACTTTCCGCAACCTTTTCCTTTATTTGTAGCATGACATTCAAGTCTGCAGATTATTTCTTGTATGAATGTCTTCAACTTTTTGTCCTCTGCAAGACTATCATCTTCAATTTGCCCTAGCTTAGTGCATCCATACCACATAGATTAACTTTTATATCAATCATTAGGGAACATTATATAATCATTTTATACCAAATCCATTTGGTAGATCTTCACACTCAATATAATACCAAATTAGTAATGTCTATCTACTAAAAGTATATTCATCATTTCAATAATATACATCTAAGAGAAAGACATAATTTTCAACACCATTGTCATATCAGTTTACGTAATTTTATAACTCATTGTAAATATCAGCTTAAATACAGATACTGAAAAAACATGTCAGTATTTTTAGTTCAAAATAAGCTGCCCTGACCTATACCAGCCACAATATGCCAAGCATTTAATGAATACCTCCTATACAAATGTACTTAATATTTGTGTAATCATCAATACCATGCCTGGAACCCTCTCTTCCAATTCCTGACTGTTTCACACCTCCAAATGCACCTTCTGTAGCAGAGATTAGGCCCTCATTAATGCCAATCATACCTGTTTCCAATCTCCTAGCCACTCGCCATACCTGTGGGAAGGCCCATGTAAATTAATAGGCTTTGATAAAAATATATCCATGTATGACCTATTTCTACAAGTTTTTATGTCTCTAATATTTACTATCTGCAAATGAGATTCAGCTTATATTTTACTTTTCTTTTTCAAGATAATTAAATATAACATAAAAGATTCAAACAATTATCTCCAACAGACTTTTATAAGTACTTGTATACATTTAAATGTCTATTCTCTGGAACAAATTACCTGTGAAACATCTTGGCTGTAGAAATAAGCAGCCAAACCACGGTCAGAGTTATTGGCAATCTGCAAAGCCTCTTCTTCAGTCTCAAATCTGTAAAATGTAAAAGAACATTACTGAGGATTTTCTAAATGAATCTCCTATGGTAGTTATGCATACCAATGTATCATTTTCAGCACATAAAATTACTTTTTACAAAATACAGATACCACCCATCAAAATACAACCAAACTTTTAATGAAATTACCATAATTCTATTACAAATAAAAGATGACTGCCTCATCTAATAAGCTTTTTTGGTGTAATGCATTTCCTTTCAATATTTCAACATGCCAGAGCATTTTACCATTCAAGCATAACATTTCTGAAAATGGATTAATAAAAAGACAATCCTCACTTCCTAACAGCCACAACTGGGCCAAAGATTTCCTCCTTGAAGCAAGGCATATCCTCTGTGACCTCAGTCAGGATGGTTGGCTCGTAGAACAGACCCCCCAGTTTGTGAGGGTTCCCTCCAGTCACCAAGTGAGCTCCAGCAGCAACTGAGTCCTTGACAATGGCACTGACCTGAGAGTGAGAGGATGCCATTGAAGCTTATTCTACAACACTGTAGCTACTTTGTCCTACAAAGTGCTTTAAACAGGCTTATCTCCTAGTAAAGGAATGAATGCTTAAATGCAGTTCTAGGGTACTACAACTACTCTATACTAGTTAGAGGATGTAAAAATAGTTCCATGTTCTACAAAAAGATGGCACTAGAGAGTATTACAGAGCACTGTAACTACTTGTATATCTTAATAAAAGGATGGCACTGAAAACAGTTTGATTTTCTAGTGAAAGCAAGGTGCTGAAAATGGTTTGGCAGCACTACAACTACTCTGTCCTAGTACAAGGATGGTGCTGAAAATAACAGTATGTTCTTGTTAAAGGATGGTGCTGAAAACTGTTTTGTGGCACAGCATTTACTTTGTTCTAGTCAAAGGATGGTGTAGGAAATGCTTTTACGGCATTGCACCTTACTTCTAGTAACAGGTGATGCACGCACATGGCATTGTAATCACTTAGTTTAAGTGATGGAGCTATTACATGGCTTTGCAATCCCTTACTTTAAGTGATATTATATGGGAATTATAAAAATGGTAAGAATTTCTCCACACAATCAATTGCATTCATGGCATTTATTCTAGCAACATTCAAGTGAAAGTGTTGCATGAAATAAATAGTAGCTAAAACTAATGTTTAATACTGAAATTATTTTAATATTTCTTTTCCTATGTTCTTTCTGTGATGATTACTTTTACTTATAATTAACAGCACTGATGGATTTTACACACTATGTGAAACTTTATATAATAGTCTCCAGATGCAAAATTTGCAACCAAAATAATGCCAAATCATAAAGGCAACTTTATAAAGTTGAAACACAAGTCATTACTCCTAAAATCAATCTTTTACAGAAGTCTGAAAAGGAAAGAGAAAAATGGCTAACATGTAGAAAAACTCAATGAAAGTGGAAATGCCACAATACTGAGTATACCAAGAGAGTTGGTGTTGAGAGAGAATCTCACAGCACCAATTCTCCCATGACTGTGAAAGAGGAAAAACTAACCTTATTCAGCTGACTTTGGTTAATGATAGGTCCCTGATTAACTCCCTTGTCAAATCCATCCCCTACAACCAGTTGCTTGCTCACAGCCTCCTTAAGCTGCTCCAGGAACTGATCATAGACTCCAGACTGAACCAAGATCCTGTTTGCACTGATGCAAGCCTGTAAAGAGTAAAATAGTTTCTGAACTGTATGTTTGGGCCAGGGATGCACAGTATATGGAAACTAATTCAAAATGTTCTGGACCATGGTGACAGACTCTGCATCAAGAAAAGACACAGCAATATCACAGTCCACAAGGTAACTTCTAAGACAATATTATCAATGGATCACTCAAAATATCCCAAAACAATTTTCCTTTGCCAAATGTAAGTTAAAATAACGGTAATACTGTCTAAAGCATGTAAGATTCAAGGGATGTATCTTTAGATCATAATAGACAAGATAAATAAGTGTGAAGTATCCTACAAAGATAAACATTTGATCAAGAAACAGATGGAGACAGAAAATTAATGCATAATATAGTTATTACATCCATATCTAATAAGTAGTATCCAGTATTCCATATCCTGACTGTTAATATGACTGTTAATATCACAGGTATAATAATAATGTAACTGCAATGCCCAGGAGTAAAACTGAAATAACTTGGAAATTGGAAATAACGTGGAAATTTTAGACAAACAAAAAGTTATGATGTAAAATTAACATCAGTCATCATTGTTTATCAATAAATAATTTCCCCCAACTCCCTTGCTCATTGCAGTGGTGGGGGGCTTAGGAGAAGGAGACTAAGGTCCAACGTAGGGGATCACCCCTACCTTGGACCTCAGCCCTTGCCTCAACTAATTTTGCATGGTCTTTTTTTCTCCTGCTTTCCTTTTCCATGTCTTCATCTCCTTCTTCTGTCCAGAGCTTTGCTGAAAAGATGAAAGACTGGAATTTTTTCAGTCCTGAACGGCCTTCATACTCTGTCTGCTCTTCCCTCTGTACCATTTTCACTAACATACCACCTACAGCACTCTACAACCTTAGACATCTCATACACTTTGTCCTAATCATTAACTCATTTTACTCTTTTTGCCACAATACTTTATCATAATGCTATATGACCTTTGATGTCTGACAAATTATTTTGTTTTAACTATATCCATTCTGGGAATCTATAAACTTCGCCTTATGAACCAAAGAAACTTCCTTACCCAGGGGATTCATCCTCAAGCTTCACCCTAGGAATATACTGTTAATGACCTTAGATGTTAATGTAGCAGAAATTTTTCAATATATAAAATAGTAAATAACTTTTATCTTACTTTTGGCATTTTATAATTACATGCGTATGAATTATATTCTTAGCCTGTTAGATCTGGGTGCCTCGCAGCATGTGTGTGGACTAAAATCCATGCATTAGGCTTCCTTGAGTGATGAACCTCATGAGTGTGTGGCCTAGCTTATATGAACTCCTTGCCTCCCCTTAACTTATGCAGTATCATGATGATAATACTAATTTCATTGGTCAGAATTCATATAATCTCTCTAGGTAGTTTACACTCCTTGTAATAACATTGCAATAAAAGTAGCAATAAGTAGCATTGTGTTATTTGTGATATTTTTCATATTTTAGTATTATCCAAGTTTCAGTAACCCATCCCACACCACCAGGGATATGTTCCTGCTCCCTCAAGAAAGCCCTCTCCTTGGCATGGTTAACAGGTGGAAAACTTTAGACAGTGAAAATCCAAAGGGGCTCACAAATGAGCCCCTTTGTGTGGTCCCACAGAGTCAAACTCACTCTAAGTGCTTTGTGCACTCATGTGACATCCCATCACTTGACACTCTGCAACAATTTCCCATGACAAGACATTTTTTGCATAACTAATCCATTCCAAATTACTTAACAATTTCTTACTCACCTCCCCCTTCAAATTCAGAGCATCTCCCAACTAATTTCTAAGCAATCAAAAGAATTCAAACTATTTTTGATTCACATCATCATCATCATGGGGGCTGACGCCGACGGGGGCGCATAGCCGCATCCACCCTTCGCTTCCACCTACGAGGATCCCTCATGGCTAGACGCCAGGCAGGGACTCGGCCCATCTCTAGTTCTTCACGGCAGGTTTGGTCGATCTGCCCAAGCCATGACTTCCTCGGTCGTCCCACAGGCCTCCTCCACCCAGGGTTGTCTCGAATAGAGACGACCTGATGGGCAGGATCATCCTGAGGAAAGCGAGCCAGGTGGCCGTATAGCCTGAGTTGGCGATCACGGATTGTGCAGATAACAGGGCTTGTGCCAGTCTCACGGTGCAACCGTTGGTTGGACACATGGTCCCGCCAACAGTACCCCATGATCTGGCGCAAGGACCTATTGCAAAAGGCTTCAAGACGAGCCTCCAAGGCACAGGACAATGTCCAGGTTTCGCTACCGTATAGCAAAACTGGCATTATCAGGGCCTTGAAAACCCGAAGCTTGGTCCTTCTGCACAGGTACCGACATCTCCAAATACTCTTGTTGAGAGAGTTCATGACCCCTGCTGCCAGGCCAATCCGTCTGCTGACTTCATGGTCTGACAGCCCAGAGTTATGAACTACACTACCAAGGTATGTAAAGCTCTCTGTGACTTCAATGTCCTCGCCGCAAGCACGTACCGACTGAACAGGTTCTCCTATCAAGTCCCCAAATTCCTGGACCTTGGTCTTGGTCCAGGAGACCTCTAGACCCAGGGGCTTTGCTTCATTGCTAAATGCATCGAGAGCCGCTACTAGGGTTTCCAAAGACTCAGATAGAATTTGATTCACAGACAGTCTATAATCCATCTTTTGATAGACCTGCATTCTAGACACTCCAAATCTATTCCACACTTCTAAAGTGAAATTATACTTTGTATTACATACTTTGTATCACGTGCACTCTGCATTTCCCCTTTTTCACTGTACTTGCCTGTCCTGCATTCCTGAACTTTGCAACCATTAGTCCTTCAACAGCTGATTTCAAATTAGCCCCATTGAAGACAATGAAAGGGGCATTTCCTCCTAACTCCAGTCCAATCCTCTTGATGCCCGTTGAACAGAGCTTGTACAATAACTGCCCTACTACAGTTGATCCTGAAATGGAAATCAGAATGAATAATAAATCTCAAAAAATAGCTTATTGTCATACAAATATTTAAAACTACAGTTTTAGATGCTGATATGCGTGTGACACAAAGCACATCCCTAGTGTATCTTCTGGCTTGTATAAACTCAATAATGACATAATTTTTTCAGTGCACACTACATGCTCTTAGGCAATTGAGTTCAGTAATTATTCAAAATGTGATAGAATTTCAATGGGGGTAACGTAGAGGTAAAATTAACACTTTTGAAACTACAAATGCCTCTAATCTTCCTAAAAATAATGCATAAAATACAGCTCAACCCACAATTGTCAATGAAAAGAGACAAGATTCTGTTTTAAAAATGAATTATCCATCACAAATATTAAATGAAAGCTTTATATTCTCACCTGTGAAGGACATGCCTGCTACTTTTGGGCTTGTGCATAGAATCTCCCCTACAGCTGGTGTGTTTGGCCTTGATGCTGTCACCACATTTACAACACCTGAAAGATTGCATTATTAACTAAACAACATCTGGGGAAAATATTCCTTTTATCAATATCATTCAAGGGAAAATATTCCTTTTATCATCATCATTAACGGGAAAATATTCCTTTTATCATCATCATTAACGGGAAAATACTCCTTTTTATCTTTATTTCTTACTTCATGTCATTTCATTACATATCTGCTTTCATCAATTTGGGAAGACATATTTTCCAATGATGATGATACATTTTAAATAAAATTTTCACTTTTCACTTTTTGTTTTATAATATCAATTCTCGCAAAATCTTAAAGTTGAATGGATGTTTACAAGATTTTAATGAAAGAGAAAAACAAGAATAACAGCAGCAGACATTCCTGAACAATTCTCTCTCCACATTATAGAATTCACACAAAATAGATGTCCACTATAGAGAATCCATTAAAAAAAAAACATTCACTGAGCAAATTAATGCTTTCAAAGCACACAACAGACCTGGAGGAATCCCAGCCTTTTCAGCAAGGTCCACAGCTGCAAGTGCTGAGAATGGGGTGTCTTCTGCCGGTTTAATGACACACGTGCATCCTGCAGCCAGGGCAGCTCCTGCTTTGCGTGTAATCATGGCATTCGGGAAGTTCCACTACAATACAGAAACAAAATTATTCAAATTATTTTCTCTCTCCCTCTCTCCCTCTCTCCTTCTCTCCTTCTCTCCTTCTCTCCTTCTCTCCTTCTCTCCTTCTCTCCTTCTCTCCTTCTCTCCTTCTCTCCTTCTCTCCTTCTCTCCTTCTCTCCTTCTCTCCTTCTCTCCTTCTCTCCTTCTCTCCTTCTCTCCTTCTCTCCTTCTCTCCTTCTCTCCTTCTCTCCCTCTCTCCCTCTCTCCCTCTCTCCCTCTCTCCCTCTCTCCCTCTCTCCCTCTCTCCCTCTCTCCCTCTCTCCCTCTCTCCCTCTCTCGCACGCACGCACACACACACACACACACACACACACACACACACACACACACACTCACTCACTCACTCACTCACTCACTCACTCACTCACTCACTCACTCACTCACTCACTCACTCACTCACTCACTCACTCACTCACTCACTCACTCACTCACTCACTCACTCACTCACTCACACACACACACACACACTCACTCATTCACTCACTCACTCACACACTCACTCACTCACACACTCACTCACTCACTCACTCACACACTCACTCACTCACACACTCACTCACTCACACACTCACTCACTCACACACTCACTCACTCACACACTCACTCACTCACTCACTCACACACTCACTCACTCACACACTCACTCACTCACACACTCACTCACTCACACACTCACTCACACACTCACTCACACATTCACTCACACATTCACTCACACATTCACACACTCATTCACACACTCATTCACACACTCACTCACACACTCACTCACTCGCTCCTTCACATGCATGCATGTATGCTATCTTTTTGTATATTGCAACCTTGAAAGTTTTGAGATAACACACTAGACAAATCATCTTACAATTTTATGACCTCATCTGGAAGATTACACCTACCTTATCATCTTACTCTCTCGTCTGATCAATTTTTAACAAATTTTGAGAACCATTCTAAATCAAAACTTATCTAATGGAATTTACCGTACTAAAATCAATGTTCACTCTACAAGCTGAAAAGTTCACAAAGCAAGGTTAACTGCTGCATGTGTGTGTCTGTGTCTGCACTGAGTTCGTCTGTATGAATGTTTTAATGTGAATTCTTATTTTACCTGATTTCCCAGGTATCAGATGAGAAACCTTTTAAGTACATCATTATCAGAAAAGAAATCAAGACAGACCTTCAATATTTCTCTATCTCTCAATGAAATGCCAACTAATTAATATATACTACAAAGATCCTTCTATTCCAGTGAATTTCATCACAGAAGTAACAGATACCTTACAAACCACCTATACAAAACAAATTTACCAGAGTTTGCAAATATTGATATCTCAACTCTAGTGCATTTGCATACATTTACTTATACTGATTATGCTTAAATACTGAAAGTGAATAAACATAATGAACTTTACTAAAAACTAATCACACTTTCTGAAACTTACAGTGACCAACCATACTTAACCAGGGTGGCAAGAATGCATACCATGTATTTTGTTTTGTTTTGTTTTTGTTTTTGTTTTATTGTCTTTAATCATAGATGGCTATACAAGTGCTTTACCACCAAGAAGTCAATTACTAGTTCTGCATATCTCATTTTACTCATTTCCTGGATTTTTGGAAAGATCCTTATTTTCATATTTTATTCTTATTAGTATTGTTAATAACATAATAGTAATCATAAGGTCAATAATAATAATAATAATATCAATGGCAACATAAAAAAAGTTTTCCAAAAATCTTTAAGGAAAGAGGATACCTGGTGAGGTCACTTAGGCCTACTACTTAGCTCCTACAGTACATGTAAGGCTCCTAATACAGTAGTAGTAGTAGTACAGAAGTAAAAATTAAAAATCAAAATACTCAGATTCAATGACTTTATAATTAACAGTGACAAACATACAGATGAAAGCAAGATAAGCTGAAGTGTCCCTCAGTTCTTATAAGCTTTTCTGAAGATGCACTAACATTTAGAGGATAAAAATGAACAGATCTTACATACATGCATGTGATTGTCCAGCAGCAATGATTCAATGTTATTTACTGATACTAAATAAATTTCTTGGAACTGGACATGCTTAGTGATGCATAGCGATATTGATTATTCTGAAACTCTACATCCTTGCAAAATTTGCTGTCACTATCTTCTGCCCAGTCTCATGAACAAACAACTGGCAACTCTCTTGAGAAAACTGGTGTAAAGCAATGAAAGATATTGTATATGAATTTAAAAAATACCCGACATATATAAACATAGCCATTAAGCATTAGCTGATATTCTAAAGTCATGGCAAAGCATAGTATCCCAAAGTCTAGTGTGAACTCCTAGTGTATTCTTTCCTGAAATTGGGTGCACTATAGCTAATCTAATATTAACACTATGTATACCTAATGAAAGTGAGCATATTTACTAAAACTGGATATACTCACTGGTGTAATCATGGACACAACACCAATAGGTTCACGGAGGAAAATCATCTCCTTGCTGGGTGCTGGACTCTGAACTACCTCACCCTGAAAATGAACAAATTCCAAAGTGATAAGGAAATGAGAATTAAAAATAATGTGGGAAAAAGCATAAATGAAAAATTCAAGATTGAAATGCATAGATTCAATACATTTATAATAAACAAAAAAGAAAAGCATGAGGATAAAAGCAAGATAAGCTTAAGTGTCCTTCAGTTTTTTTGAACTACTGAAGATCCACTAAAACCTAGTGACTATCAAAACAAAAAGAAAAGAAGAAGCTTACATGTATGCGTCTAGCCTCTTCTGCAAACCACTCGAGGAATGAGCTTCCATAAGTGATTTCACCACGGGACTCGACGAGAGGCTTTCCTGCTTCTGCTGTCATTAGGATTGCCAAGTCCTCCTTATGCTCTTCCATCAGACTGTACCATTTACGTAGAAGAATGGCACGTTCCTAGAGAAATTTATAAATCAAGTTCATGACTGTATTACACACACCGTCAAACACTCACACTCACCTTACTCATCCATTTCAACTTTTTTGTTATTTACTTGATCTAACTTGTTTTGCATGTACCACATATCTAAATTAATTACATGGATACACCTACAAAGAATAACCTAACTAAAGCATTAGTTGTTGGATATTTATATGTGAACAGGCTTAGGTAAGCTTTTAAAGAAATAAAAAACAATGATAGAAAAACCTCAGAGCTACCTTGGCCGTGGTTCTCCTCCAAGTCTGGAAGGCATCATAGGCAGCATCAATGGCCATTTGCGCATCATGTTCATCCATGTCTGGGACACTTGCAATCACCTGTAATTTTGTTGATGTTAATACTTATGAAAAGTTCATAAACAAAGTACCAAAAAGATATGTTAAGGAAATTAAAATGCAAAAAGTAAATATATTGGCAAATAATAATTTTTCTTTCATACAACAGGCTATATAATCAATTAACTAGTTAATAATCTAATCAATCAGTCAAACCATACGGAAATTAGACTCCTTACTTTGCCATTGCTCGGATTTGTAACTTCAAAAGTCTTCCCACTGGCAGCTGAGACCCACTGGCCTCCAATGTAACCCTTTTGGTGTAGGAAGGAAGCATAGCGCAGTCCATGGCCTTTGAGCATTTCCGACATGTTCTACAAAGAAGATATTACATGATAAAACATATAACATTACTAACAAACTTTATTACCTACTCAACAAACCCAACAGTACACGATAAAAATTAAAATACCTAACAGATAAAATATAATATACATATAACTTAATGAAATATATAACACATTACAATATAAAATGATATAATACACATACATTATGAATAGATTATACATAAATTCTATACATGTTAAA
>NW_027213283.1:0-18676 GCF_042767895.1 Penaeus vannamei | reverse complement strand
TAATACTCTTTTGGCTGAGTCTCTCCCCCACGTTATGCAGTATCTCACATGCCAGATTCTCTCAATTATAGTTGCAGCAAAGGTTAGGATAGTGATGAATTTATTTATTGTCACTTTTGGTCTTTTGGAGTACTCCCATGTTACATTTTCATTTCTGCAGGCTTTCTTTTATTCAGTTGAGTATTCAGTATGAGATATTCGATCAGCTGCTTGTTGTATATTTCATAGTCTGAATTTTATATGTGAATGTCATAATCTAATCAAATGTATTCTTGGCAGACGAGAGTATCAAGTACACGTCTGGATGGTCGTAGACTTGACATCTTTGTGGCACTGACACTTGTTGAGCAGATGCTGTCTGGCTCTGGCACAAAAGAACGAAGACTCATCACCCGTGTAGCTCTATCACTGGCCAATCAAGCAAGGGCTCTCAGGGTATATAGTTTAGTTTCTGTTTTTAATTGCTGTTAGTATATAGCATTTTTGAACCTTTAATAAAGAAGTATATAAGATGACCACAAATATTGGATGAAAAAGGTTTAGATTAAGCAAGAACTCATAGCTTAACTTTATGGAAATTGTTTTATGTGTATAAGCAAATGAAGATTTACATTTTAGGTAAACATCAATGGAATAAAGGGACATTTCTCTTCTTAATAGGAAGAAGATATTTCGAGCTTGCTGGTGTTATTGCGAAGGCTGGATCTAGCATGTGAAGTGCAGAATCGAGTCAAGGAAGCCACAAACTGCTCACTTCTTTATCACCATCGTGTTGTATTGCCAACATACTTTGACAACTACTTTCAGAACTTTGAAAATGTGCATCATATACATGTAAGTATTTTTGACGGCTTATTCTGTGGTAAATTGTTTCACTGCAATGTGAGGTCAATGATATTTAATTCTAAATTAGAAATTGAGTCTCATAGTACAGCAATTAAAATTATAATAACTTCCAAGCTTTTATAGAGTGATTAAACAAATTTCACAATGAGGACCAGCAAGCAATGAAAATATTAACTCAGTAAATTATTATATAGTATGTAGGTTTCTTTGATACAAAATCTCAGTTTCTGAGACCGTAAAAATCCTTTAAAATGTTGTATGGAGTAATATGATGCAAGTTCAGAAACAGGAAGACATTATCAGATTTTGTTTTGACACTGATAACTGTTTCAGCATGCTTTCAAAATACTAGAATTTATATTTATGCTCCTTTAGATACATTAGAGGATATTGATACATTTTCTTGTAAATCCTTTCAGTTTATGTTTGCTGCCATAAAAGACTGTGAAGGCCCTCTGAAGAAGTGTGTCCATTTAACTCCACAAAGTCAGTTACTGGAACAGTTCAAGGAAGAAGTTTATAACCATTTCAAGGAATGTGTGCGTATTCATTTTCATTTTGCTTACATTTATGATATAAGAAAGTAAAGTATTATTGTTTATATTGCTAGATTGATAACTTGTATCATGTTGAAGAAACAAGAAAAAGTTGGAAAAAATCTTAAGATGCAAATCAAAATGTAGTTCATTTAATTTCAGTCTGCGAAGTGGGTATGGATAGTTCATAGCCATATACCTTCACACTCTTAGAAAAGGAGCCTATTTTTTACATAATCTTCATACTTCATCTAGGTACTTGACAAGGTGTGCCAGACTGTAGAGACAGAGCTCCGACTTAGCACTCATACTCATCTTCAACTGGACAGCCGTAATCCATACCAAGTGCCAGTACGGGATGTGTCTCCTATTCTGCATCTTCAAGCACTTGTTCTGCTTGGCTCCATCATTTTAATAAAAGGTTGGCATTGTGGATGAGTGGATTTGCCGAGGCAAAAATTTGTGTTGAGCATTTTTTACAGAATTTTAATATACTTATTTTTACTGTTACTATTCCAGTTATTACTACCATCATATTTTTTCTTCAGATTATGTTGAACAGTATTTGGAGAGAACCTTCTATGCTCTGACTGTAGTAGCACCTCATGACTGGAGAACTTATGAGGAAATGAGAAATCTTGCCTCCTCCAAATACAGTCTCTTTACCGTCCCATCCCACCTTCCATCTCACACCCTAGATCAGGTAAGAAAACCCAAGATATATTCAAAATGAATACTACACTATATAATCATATATTAATATGCTTCAGAGTACAATTGATTAAAGATTTTTTCTTCTTCTCTTTAATAGGGTGTAGATGTTCTGGAAATGATGCGAAATATCCATGTGTTTGTACAACACTACATGTACAACCTGAACCAGCAGTTCTTTGTTGAAGCCACAAGCAACAACAAGCATCTGAATACAGTCTCTATAAACCATATTGCAAATTCCATACGGACTCATGGGGCTGGCATTATTAACACTACAGTAAGTTGAAATGGGAGAAAGACTTGATCCTATATTTTTTCACTGTAGAAGCTGATACCTTTTGTTTGTGTGTTCATATCTATGAATGTCTATGTGCATGTGTGCATCTATGCATATGTGCAATGTTATTAACAGACAGCTTTTTGTATAAGTAATATTTAAGCTAATAATGTGTCATATTTTTGAAGTATATGAGATTAAAAAAGAAATCAATCTGAAATGCTTTTATATGTGTAACTCATTTTCAACAGGTGAACTTTACCTATCAGTTTCTAAGGCGGAAGTTCCAGGTATTCTCTCAATTCCTCTATGATGAACACATAAAGTCACGTTTGTTAAAGGATCTGCAGCATTGGAGAGAGGCAAGTATCCTTAATTGTGCTCAAGTATGAAGCTGGATAGTCATGTTTTAAGACGTAATTTGGTGAGAAAATAGGGATAAAATGCTGTAATTAATAGGGTTTGAGTTTTTTCTTATTTGAAGATTGTTTATATTCTAATTGCTTCATTACTCTACCAAAGAGGAATTCATGCATCCCTCACTAAGTGATTGAGCTTTTCTCAAAAGTTGACTGTGAAGTGATTGTACACTAGTGTGGATATATTTCTTGCCACTCAGAAATGAAGAGTAATTGATGTGTAATCCAACTTACAAACCTTTTTTTGTTGAAAAATAATTTATTTACCAGATAACACTAAGCATTTACATTACCTCATTCCAGGAGCCCTGATAGGCTTACTACCATATATTTATTAATAGCTAGAGACAGAAAGATCATATGGATATGTTAGATTGCATACAAAGACTGAGGATAGTGGATGACACCCATACCACCATATGGCTTAGTGACTATACCACTAATCACAGATCATATAATTTAATTAATGGCAAGGGATTATGCATAGATTTTTAGGAGTGAAAATGTATGAAGAGATATTGTAACTGATCAATCATACATCGATTGAGGGATGGATGTACCTTTATTGTCTCACTTTCCAGGTTAAAGCAAGTCAAGAATACTTTCCATTTGAAAGAGCAGAGAAGTTCAACCGTGGCATTAGGAAGCTTGGTCTTACTCAAGAGGGACTGTCTTATTTAGATCAGTTTCGAGGACTCATAACTCATATTGGTGAGTGCTGCACAGTGGAGTCAGATGAATTTTTTTTTTTTTTTTTTTTTTTTTTTTTTTTTTTTTTTTACGGACATTGCTAGGTATATATGCCCAGTAGCTTAGGAAGAAAAGATAACTGTTTATAAAGATGTAGATCACTTTGTTTAATTCTTATTTTGTCACTATTAATCATGATTAAAATTAGATTAAACATCCTCACCTGCAATTTTGCTTATTTTAGACATCAACATAAAAAATGTCAGAGGGAAATGTACAACCAATAATTTGTATAAGTACTATGTTTTTATGTTATCACTGTTGTCTTTTATTTTCTGAAAAAGTTATATTTATAGGGAAATAGATAAGCTTTTTTAAAATTGTATGTTTGTTTTGTTTCCTTTCTTGACAAATTGTTTTTTGTTTATTGGTATTTTTATGCAGAAAATCTATCCATTTATTATTTTCTTTTTCTTAAACTGTGAAGGAAATGCCATGGGCTATGTGAGGCTGGTCCGGTCAGGTGGCCTTCACTGCTCAAGCAAGGCGGCCCGTTTCATCCCTGATCTACAGGATGTGGTGAGTTTTGTCCAGTTGTGTGAGGATGCCAGTGTGTCTACTGGCACAACACGAGCTGCAGAGAACCTTGATGCTGTAATCAGCAACCTCACTAGGAACTTCAACCAGGATACTGATTACTTTAAGGTTGGCTGTGTAAACTTGTTTTTATTTTTAAAAAGGTGTATTTTCTTGCTGGACATCAAAGTTACTTTGTGGATTTTTTTTCTTTTGAAATATTGATTTTAAAAGTTGTTTTTGGCTTGACATCTAAGTAACTTTGTGATATTTTCTTCTTATGATAAAGTATTGAATTAATAAATCAGTCTTTCATCATATGAATAAATATCCCACAAAAGCTACTTTAATAAAGGTAAAAATAAAACAAAATAAAAAAAGAGAAAATTACAAATCTGATCATAACCTGGAGGATATGTAATTTTTTTTACTGCATCTATTTTGGCTTAATGTATTTTATATATAGAGAATTGAAGCTTCAGTAATACTTACCAGGTAAATAATGTAAAATATATCAATCTTCATCTCATCCTCTGCAGCTTCTGGTTGATGTATTTGCCTCAGAAATGCGTGACAACAAGAACAACCATTTACGTAATTTCTACCTCATCATTCCTCCTCTGACTGTTAACTTTGTGGAACATATCATTGCTGCCAAAGACAATATAAATAAAAAGAACAAGTCTGGGGCTGCATTTACTGATGATGGATTTGCTATGGGTAAGAACTGTACTATTTAATATCATTTTTCTGGGGAATTTGTAAAGATTACTATTTGTTTCTTTGGATACTGTCATGTAGCATTTGTGCTTTGATCATACAAATGGGTGTAAAAACTTTTTTAAGGAGTGGATTTAAATTTTTTTGGAAATTTTCAACAGGAATTGCATACTTGCTGAAGGTTCTTGACCAAAATTCAGCTTTTGACTCCTTACACTGGTGGTCAGGTGTTAGAAGAAAGTACATATCTGAAAGAGAAAAGGTAAGTGCTTTGACATTATTGGGTTGTGTCAGATCATATAAGGATCAGTCTGCATCCTAGTGACTTGAAGCAAGTCAAACATGCAGCAATTTTATTTGACTTGGGAAGGATAATGTGTGATGCTCTCCTTACTGCTGTGGACATATGTGTATATCCATAGTCCTTTATTCTTCTACTCAAATTTAGTCATATTCTATTTCTTTCCTGAAAAAGGTTGAACAGCAGCGACAATCAGGCAGTGGGGGTGATGATAAACTTCAGCAGACTCTGGCACTCACATTGTCCCGACTGCAACAGTACCAGCAGGAGTTTGAGCTCCTTTATTTGAGCGTGAGCAGTGCAAGGGTTTTCTTTAGGGGTGACTGGGCATCTGCAGTGTCCATGGCTGATGGACAAAATAGTGATACGCAGTCTACAAACAGTGGTACAAGCAACAAGGAGAGAGTTGTGGAAAACAGCACTTAAAGTTAATCAAGTATCTTTCATGGCAACCTTTCCAGTTTTATTAGTTTAATTGAAAACAAACAAAAAATGTTTCTTCATTTGAATTCCTATTGTTTGGAAAGTATCTAATGGAAAATCATTCATATGTTACTGATATAATGATCTGCATATTGATATATTAATTGAAAATTGTAAGGTTTTTCTTCTTTCGAATGGATATTTAGAAACTAGTCCATTGGATTATGATTAGTGCCACCTAAATGTATATTGTAGTATTTAATTATTAAAAATGACACATTTGATTTATTTACTAAGAGGGGAGTTTTTGTTGTTTATATAAATTTACAGTTGATTTAAATGTATAATGCATAGAACTGCATCTGCTATTTTTGATTATCAATTAAGTGGACAGGGAGTACAAACACAAGATTGTTTTAGGAAATGTTTTACAAACATTGATTGTTATTATTATCTGTGATATGGAAATTTGATGTAGATAAATATATATTTAGCAGTATACCGAAGATAATAAAGGAGAAATGATTTATACATTTTCCAATTAAAATTTATATTTATGATTAATGTAATTCATTCATACCTTTTATTGAGAGAGAGTGCAAATGAATGTGTGTAAATGTGAGTGTGTGTTTGAGTGAGTGAGTGAGTGTGTGTTTGAGTGAGTGAGTGAGTGAGTGTGTGTTTGAGTGAGTGAGTGAGTGAGTGTGTGTTTGAGTGAGTGAGTGAGTGAGTGTGTGTTTGAGTGAGTGAGTGAGTGAGTGTGTGTTTGAGTGAGTGAGTGAGTGAGTGAGTGTGTGTTTGAGTGAGTGAGTGAGTGTGTGTTTGAGTGAGTGTGTGTTTGAGTGAGTGAGTGAGTGTGTGTTTGAGTGAGTGAGTGAGTGTGTGTTTGAGTGAGTGAGTGAGTGAGTGAGTGTGTGTTTGAGTGAGTGAGTGAGTGAGTGAGTGTGTGTTTGAGTGAGTGAGTGAGTGAGTGAGTGAGTGTGTGTTTGAGTGAGTGTGTGTTTGAGTGAGTGAGTGTGTGTTTGAGTGAGTGAGTGAGTGAGTGAGTGAGTGAGTGAGTGAGTGTGTGTTTGAGTGAGTGAGTGAGTGAGTGAGTGTGTGTTTGAGTGAGTGAGTGAGTGAGTGTGTGTTTGAGTGAGTGAGTGAGTGTGTGTTTGAGTGAGTGAGTGTGTGTTTGAGTGAGTGAGTGAGTGAGTGAGTGTGTGTTTGAGTGAGTGAGTGAGTGAGTGAGTGTGTGTTTGAGTGAGTGAGTGAGTGAGTGAGAGTGAGTGAGTGTGTGTTTGAGTGAGTGAGTGAGTGTGTGTTTGAGTGAGTGAGTGAGTGTGTGTTTGAGTGAGTGAGTGAGTGTGTGTTTGAGTGAGTGAGTGAGTGAGTGAGTGAGTGTGTGTTTGAGTGAGTGTGTGTTTGAGTGAGTGAGTGTGTGTTTGAGTGAGTGAGTGAGTGAGTGAGTGTGTGTTTGAGTGAGTGAGTGAGTGTGTGTTTGAGTGAGTGAGTGAGTGAGTGTGTGTTTGAGTGAGTGAGTGAGTGTTTGAGTGAGTGAGTGAGTGAGTGTGTGTTTGAGTGAGTGAGTGAGTGAGTGTGTTTGAGTGAGTGAGTGTGTGTTTGAGTGAGTGAGTGTGTGTTTGAGTGAGTGAGTGAGTGTGTGTGTGTTTGAGTGAGTGAGTGAGTGTGTGTTTGAGTGAGTGAGTGAGTGAGTGTGTGTTTGAGTGAGTGAGTGAGTGTGTGTTTGAGTGAGTGAGTGTGTGTTTGAGTGAGTGAGTGTGTGTTTGAGTGAGTGAGTGAGTGTGTGTTTGAGTGAGTGAGTGAGTGAGTGTGTGTTTGAGTGAGTGAGTGAGTGAGTGAGTGAGTGTGTGTTTGAGTGAGTGAGTGAGTGTGTGTTTGAGTGAGTGAGTGAGTGTGTGTTTGAGTGAGTGAGTGAGTGAGTGTGTGTTTGAGTGAGTGAGTGAGTGTGTGTTTGAGTGAGTGAGTGAGTGAGTGTGTGGTTGAGTGAGTGAGTGTGTGTTTGAGTGAGTGAGTGAGTGAGTGAGTGTGTGTTTGAGTGAGTGAGTGAGTGAGTGTGTGTTTGAGTGAGTGAGTGAGTGAGTGAGTGTGTGTTTGAGTGAGTGAGTGAGTGAGTGAGTGAGTGTGTGTTTGAGTGAGTGAGTGAGTGAGTGAGTGAGTGAGTGAGTGAGTGAGTGAGTGAGTGAGTGAGTGAGTGAGTGAGTGAGTGAGTGAGTGAGTGAGTGAGTGAGTGAGTGTGTGTGTGTGTGTGTGTGTGTGTGTGTGTGTGTGTGTGTGTGTGTGTGTGTGTGTGTGCGCGCGTGCGCGCACCTGTGTCTGTCTGCACATGTGATTGTGTGAGTGTTAGTGTGAAAGTGAGTGTGTGAATATGAGAATAAGAGTAAGAGCGAGGGTGAGAGTGATTGTGTGTATGTCCACAAGTATGCTACTATGGATGCATGTATATACATGTTTTTGTATTTGTTTATTTTTGTTTGTGTATCTGTCTTGTGTCAGTTCATGAGTGTGTTACTGAAAATGCACTAACAAATACAGACACCCAGGTGCTGACACACCCATACACAAACTACAGACACCAACATACACACTTGCATTCACAATTCTCATTTTAAATGCACACATGTGCTAACATACATCTGGAAAATAATTTATAGAGTTGCTGAAGACATGATAATGAAATACTGTAAATTACTTTTTTTTTATCATCTTTTATACTACATTGCACTTGCATGTGGAAATTTCCTAATGAAACTTGGGGGTATCCTGTAGCAACTTTCCCAAAAGAACACATCTAATAATACAAGTATATACCTAAAGATGAGTATCTGCCTGTCTTTTCTATTTCTTGCATGACAAACCCATCCTGTCTCCTTTTTATTTTACTTTAATATAGAACAAATTTCATAGATTTTGGGGGCTGTGGTTAAAACCTCACAGTTGGCTACCATTTGCTCTTCTGTTCATGGCCAAATATCTGAGATTTTAGACATCCAGGGAAAAAAGTATAAAAATTAACCAGTTCCTACTGGGTAGCATCTGCAACCATGCCATGGGAGTTATGGACCAAGTAGCGGTTGGCACCCCATCATGACCACTCCAACACCGTTGGTTCATTAGACAGAGCTTGTTTTTCTCTGATAGTAGTGCATCATTTGTATGGTGAAACTTTAGGCAATAGCACCTAAAGTGAAAGGAAATCTTTTGGGTACCTAATGTTGCCTGAAAATTACCAAACAAGCCGGGGCAAATGGACACCAGTAATCCCACATTAATGGCTCACTATCCAAATTTTTTACCCAAGGTCAATGGGTTAATTTGCAAAAAATTCAAACAGATAAGATCAATCTTTGACTAAAAGGTTTAATTATTTGGAATCTACAAGATTCTGACATTCACAGAGAAGTGCAAGACATTTACAATTCAACTAGAACTTTACAGAGTACTGAATAATGAATACAAATATCAAACTGCTTTCTGTAGACTCTAGGACCAAACTTTAAATTTACATATCCAATTCCTGGGTTATGCTAGTTAGTATACTGACATCTGTTTCATGTATATTTTTTTAGACTACAAAGATGGAAAAAAAATCACACATAGATACACACTACTGACAGTTCTTTTTACTGAATGAAACTTTCCATATAACAATTAAATTTTCAAATTTTTAATAAACCTCATAATCATTTTACTTGTATAGTAATAGGATGTGGTAAAATCAAAAACTTTTGTCTGGAAAAATATACATTTTATCCAAATTTTACATTTTTTTCTTTTACATATCTAAAACCAAACCAAGCAGCCTTTATACCTTTTATCTCCGAAACAAACCTGATGAATCATAAATGTGTACTTTATATATCTCTTTTTACAAACAAAAATAAATGGCATTCTAAACCTGAAGTACAAAACTGGCTACTAGAAAAGCCAATCAGCAAGAACCAAGTCCTGCTCCATAGAAGAATATAGAGTAGTATATATGGCTAGCATGCAAAACAGTAATTTATGAAAAGATACTTTTATATAGAGCCTGCTCTTTATCATTATAAGATGTGAAGGATAATGAAATCCTTTAGTAATAGCCCTCTCCACTGCCCCTGTGGTCCTCAGAATACCCTGAGTGAGGCCTCTTCTCACCTCTCCTATCATCTCTGTACTCTTGGTCTCTCCCTCCACCAAATTCCCTTCGTTCGTTTCTTCGGTCCCCTTCAAAGTCTTTCCTCTCCCCTCCGTATTCCCTCCTTTCACCTCCATAGTCACTCCTCTCACCTCCATAGTCACTCCTCTCACCTCCATATTCTCTTCTTTCACCCCTATAGTCTCTCCTTTCCCCTCCAAAGTCCCTCCTATCACCTCCAAATTCCCTTCGATCACCTCTGAATTCTCTCCTCTCTCCAAATTCCCTCCTGTCATCTCCAACATCCCTCCTATCCCCTCCAAAGTCCCTCCTCTCTCCCCCATAATCCCTTCTATCACCACCATAGTCTCTCCTGTCTCCTCCGAAATCCCTCCTCTCGGCCCCCCAGCTTCTCCTCCGGTCATCACCGAAGTCCCTTCTGTTGTCCCTATTGCGATTATATCCTCCCTGTCTGCCATGATAATTGTCAAAGCGTCCCCTGAATCCACCCCGCCTATTCCTTTCAAATCTTTCAGCAGGAAGAATTGGAGGCTTTGGTGGAGGTTTGCTGCAATACTGAAAAAAGGAAGAACTATCAATCAAAAATAAAATATGCATTTCATGGGAATGTGAAAACAGGTATTACAAAATTTTCTAATATCAATAGGAATAGCCCTATATATACATACTCATATTTTTGTCACATCTAGAAATGTTACTTGTAGAGGTCAAATAAAAATAAGGTGCTTTTTGATTATCAAAGAAGGCCCAAGGCTCAGCCAATGTAGTGACGTCAGTTATAGGTATGTCAAAAAAGGGGGTTCCTACTAAAAAAGCCTTAATGTCCATACTTTGCAAAATGCACCTCACATCCTTATACTTTGCATAAGATGAATAAGCTTTTAATTGTGGTCCAGAGAGAGACTCTCCATTTACAGCTTCACATAAAGCAAGAATGACTTGTGTTTCAGTCTCTGACCAGTTTCTCCCTCCTTGACCACTACCATACAAAAGGGTCTAGCGCAGAGGTTGACAACCTTTGGCACGAGTGCCAGACTTCCAGACTTCCATCATCGAGACTTCTGCAGTGCCTCCTCGTGGCCTCCCATGGAAACTGGCACCTTGAGGTCCCAGGCTGAACTGTAGGGGATTTCGAAGCAGCAGGAGGCCCCAGAGGTACAGGGTCATGGCCCACCGGTGTGTGGACACGCCCTGGCCCTGTACTAACTCCTGCCCCTAAGCCCCCTGGGGTCAATGGGAGGCTAGGGGGAGGTGGGCCTTGCCAGTCCTCCTCCCCCCAGAGAAAAAGCCACTGGCAGTGATTCACTTAAATGGTAATGCTGGGGGGAGGGGAAATGTCCCTCCTACCCAGCGAGAGAGGCGGGCTGCGGGCCCCGCTGGGAGGGTGGCTGCTGGGGTGCGGAATAGGAACGGGAGCTCCTTGTCCTGCCTGCGTCCTGGCAGCCGCCCGCCCAATATGAAGCTTGTGGGGCAAAGCCCTAGGGAATCCCACAGGTGGATAAAGGGTCCCGCAGCCTGCCGCCTTTTATGTGGGGCAGCGTCAGCGGGGGTGGCAGAGGTGGCGTCCACCCGGAGCGACTACCCGAGGGTTAACCTCAGGCGGGAAGTCAGGGTGGGGGCTTGGAACGTCCGCTCTTTACGTCAGGATGATCGGTTACCCCTGCTAACGAGGGAACTGGGGAGGCTGAGAGTGGGGTTGGCTGCTCTCTTGGAGGTGAGAAGACCTGGCAGCGGCACGACCAGTGTAGGTGGCTACACCTATTACTGGTCAGGCCGCAGCGATGGTCACCATCTCCAGGGAGTAGCCATAGCTGTCTCCGGTAGGCTCCAGCCCTCGGTGGTAGAGGTCGCTCCAGTCGATGAGCGTATAATGGTAATGAGACTGAAGCTGTCTTTGGGCTTCATGTCTTTTATTGCTGTGTACGCTCCTACCGATGTTTGTAAACTTGATGTGAAAGATGTTCTACGTCAAATTTGCATCCGTAGCAGACAGTTGTCCCCGGCGAGATATTCGTATTTTTCTGGGTGACTTCAATGAGGTATCTGGCTGTGATTGAGCTGGCTATGAGATGTCAGTCGGTCCTCATGGTTCGGGAGTTGATACCGGCAGCGAGAATTCCCTCCTTTTCCGGGATTTTGCTAGATCCCAGAAATTGAGGATTTCTGGCTCCTGGTACCAGCGCCTAGACCCACATCGTTGGACATGGTACAGCGATGCTGGTAATGCAACCAAGGAGATCGACCACATTCTCGTTAGCACTCGTTGGAGGATCCTCCAGAACTGCAGGGTGTACAGGAGTGCTGAGTTCTGTGGTACTGACCATAGATTGGTTGTGGCTACCCTCCGGGTACACTTCAAAACTCTCCAGTGGCCCAATGACCACCCTAGGGTGTTTCACCTGGACAGGCTGAAGGAGAGGGAGTATGCTCGGAGGTTTGCTGAGACAATCTCTGATCTGTTCACAGCGCTTGTTAACCTGACGGGTCCTGTACTTCTGTGGGACACCTTCAAGCGTGAAACGCTTGATGCAGCCCAAGAATCGATTGGAGAACACCCGAGGGCAAGACAAAATTCAATCTCTCAGGAGACACTGGAAGCCACTGATGCTTGCCATGCGGCTCGTCTGGCAGGGGATCGGGATTTGCACCATTCTCAGGTGCGCAGAACTCTGTCTCTGTTAAGAAGGGACAAGGAACAGTTTATCAAGAATCTTGCTGAGGAGGTTGAAGGCCATTTCTTAGTAAATGACCTTCGTCCTGCATACCAAGCCCTGAAAAAACTGAACTCCAAGCCCTCTTCACAGGTGACTGCAGTTCGCATAGTGGGTGGCCAGATCGTCTCAGATCCTGTTGCGGTGAGGGAGCGTTGGTCTGAATACTTTGAGCAGTTGTATCAGGTTGACCCTCCAACCGTTAACTTGGATGTGGGTAGTACCGAGATTCCGCTGCCGGACCCACCCATTAGCGAGGACCCTCCCTCCCTAGCTGAGGTTAGGGAGGCGATCTCCAAGCTGAAGAGTGGTAAAGCAGCGGGTATTTGCGGCATCCCAGCTGAAATGTTAAAGGCTGGTGGTGAACATATGGCGCGGGGATTGCATGCTGTCCTGGCTGCCATTTGGCAGTCCGGTACCGTTCCCTCTGACCTGTTGAGGGGTGCGGTCATCCCTCTCTGGAAGGGGAAGGGGGACCGATGGGACTGCAGCAATCAACGCGGCATCACACTGCTCAGTGTACCAGGCAAGGTTCTTGCCTGCATCCTTCTGAGGCGTATCAGAGACCATCTACTAAGGCATCAGAGGCCAGAGCAATCCGGATTCACTCCTGGTAAGTCAACCATAGACCGTATCCTTGCGCTTCGAGTCATTGTGGAGCGCTGTCGTGAGTTCGGATGTGGGTTGCTTGCAGCCTACATCGAACTCAAGAAGGCGTTCGATACAGTACATCGGGAATCACTCTGCGAGATCCTGAGACTGAGAGGAATTCCAACAAGGATCATTGAACTAATAGCAAACCTATATACTGGTACTGAAAGTGCTGTAAAGTGTGGTGGGGGCCTGTCGAGCTTCTTTCCTGTCAGTTCAGGAGTGAGGCAAGGCTGTGTTCTTGCACCAACCCTTTTCAATACTTGCATGGACTGGATACTAGGCAGAGCTAATGTTCAAAGTCATTGTGGAGCAACACTGGGTAATATTAAGGTTACAGACCTTGATTTTGCCGATGATGTTGCAATTCTATCTGAGTCTTTGGAAACCTTAGTGGTGGCCCTTGATGCATTTAGTAATGAACCGAAGCCCTCGGGTCTAGAGGTCTCCTGGACCAAGACCAAGGTCCATGACTTTGGGGACTCGCTAGGAGAACCTGTTCAGTCGGTACGTGCTTGCGGCAAGGACATTGAAGTCACAGAGAGCTTTACATACCTTGGTAGTGCAGTTCATAACTCTGGGCTGTCAGACCATGAAGTCAGCAGACGGATTGGCCTGGCAGCAGGGGTCATGAACTCTCTCGAAAAGAGTATTTGGAGATACCGGTACCTGTGCAGAAGGATCAAGCTATGGGTTTTCAGGGCCCTGGTAATGCCAGTTTTGCTCTACGGTAGTGAAACCTGGACATTATCCTGTGCACTGGTGTCTCGTCTTGACGCCTTTTGTAATAGGTCCTTGCGCCGGATCATGGGGTACTGTTGGCGGGACCATGTGTCTAACCAACGGCTGCACTGTGAGACTGGCACAGGACCTGTTACCTGCACAATCCGTGATCGCCAACTCAGGCTATATGGCCACCTGGCTCGCTTTCCACAGGCTGATCCTGCCCATCAGGTTGTCTCTGTAAGAGACAACCCTGGGTGGAGGAGGCCTGTGGGACGACCCAGAAGGTTGTGGATTGGGCAACTCGATCAAACCTGTCAGGGAAAAGCTTGAGATGGGCCAAGCCCCTGCCTGGTGACTTGCCATGAAGGATCCCAAAAGGTGGAAGCAGAAGGTGGACGTGGCTATGCGCCCCCATCGGCGTTAGCTACAGATGATGATGATGATAATTATATGCTGGCACACTGTGCTCAAAAGGTTGCCGACCCCTGGTCTAGGGGAATATCAAATTTGCATAGGCATGAGAAAAGAAATGACAGTCAAATGTAGACTCACTAACCTCCATGAAATTCTTATCATCTTCTGTGAAGCGATCTTTGGCCTCTTCCTCCAGTTTTTTCAAAAATTCTGTGTCCAATTCAACCATGTTCTCCTCACCAACACATACACCCTGCCTCTCCTCAGCCATGGTTAGTATCTTTGTCGTTTGGGAAGTCCAATTAGCAAGGAATCTGAAACTGATAAGATCAGTCATATTAATAATGATAAAAGTTGCCATGTAAACAATTACAAGCTTATCTTTATCTTCCTAAAAATTTGTACCAAAAATGGAAAATTCCCTTACTGTTGTTCTTGAATCAAAATCCATGCAAAAACAAACACATACAACATAAAACAGTTCAAATCTATGTTGTGTAAAGAAAGTGTCATGAACTTTTGCAATTACTCTAAGTGAAATTAACCTTTTTTGTCTTCAAATTTAGATGAAACAGTCAGGCAAAAGCTAAATTATATTAACAAATTATGTTTTATTATTTCACCAAATCTAAAAAATAATTACAGTTCTGACTATTGCTTTAATAAAGCAAAGGCAAAAGTAAAAAAGAAGAAAAAAATACTTACAGTCTTCACTTATCAGTTTTTCTAAAATAAGTCCATAGAACCCCTTGCTTGAAGCTAAATACTGGCTGGGTTTGGTATTTTCTATTGGTTCAAAGATCCTGAAAATCAAGAAAGGAGACAAAAAAAACAATAACAAAATTGTGTACGCTATTCATAACCAAAATTTGTTTCCTGTGCTCAGACAGCAGCAACAAAGGAGAGAATTTTAAAAATCAAACAAAACACTATGATATTCACAGGCACTGGCATGGATAATTAAACTTCCTCTTCTAATAAAAATCATAAACAGCTCCCTTATGTAATCTTTGCTTTTAGATCAAATACAGGTTTATAAGCAAAAGCCAAATTTGAATAAAAATTCAAGTATCATATCAGAAAAGAACTAAGATTGCATGTACACTTGTATATTGCTTTTCATAGCTCTTAGAGCTATGAAAAACTATGTTTCTATATGCCTGGTTAAGGGAGACTTTTTTCTAGACTGTCATCTTTCTTCTTCTACAACCTACTTTTTTCCTTAACTGCATTTCTTTACGACTACTAGAATGTGAGGTGAAGTATTACATTTGTTAAGATCTGTACAAGGTATGAATGAAAACAAATAATGCTACAGTGCAAGAGAATCAACAGAAGTATTTCTATATAACCTGTTATATCATATGGAAAAAATATATATTTATATAGTTATAAAAAGCATATAAACGGGATCCCCATTTTCATCTTTTCATTTTTCATTACTGACATTTTATGGACATGTCACTAATTGTAATTCACTCTTTCATCATAGGATTCCATATATGCTAAATTGCTATGGGAATGATATAATTACAACCTTGGATAATGTATTTTACAGGTCATGTATATGAGATGATTCTTCCACTCTTGGTTGATATGTCAATATATCAAGAATGTTTTCTAATTTACCTTGTGTTTGCAATTCCAATTTGTAATATAACAAAATATGAATTACATTAACTGTAATGCATAGTTTTTCAATTTCATTCAAACATTTGTTACAATGAACTCAGTTCTGTTGTGTATATAGCCTTAGATATGGAAGAATATAGAAGTTATCATAAATCATTATGGCAAGCAATAAACTATACTTATTTTATCATAGAGTCCAGCTGGTTCCTCTAACCTAGCTCACCAATCAAGTTTTCTTGATAAAGATAAAAATAAAAGTGCAGAAAACACACCAGCCAAGATGTGCCTTGCAGCGAGGACAGACGCAGACCTTCCAAGAATAGCCAGGAAACCAAGAATGTTCACTATACCACTGGAAAGAGAAGAGAAGTTAATGAGTTAATTCATTACAAAACTGAAGATGATGTATGGTCTATGAATTCTGCACATCACACACTACCACACACACACAAACGTATACAAAATCAAATTGCTATGTGGATAAATTACGGAGGAAAGAAGGATTAGGAGAGATTTGAGACTGGAAACATCAATGTTTGAGAAAGAGCAAGAGATAAATCTGTGAGTGCTTGAGTTGGGGTTTGTGCATTTAGTCTATGCAGTTAGGAACTCATCTGCAACTCTACTTGTTGGTAAGTAATGTCTTCTATATTTTACATGTGCTTGTGTGTCTGAGTATAGAGACCAATTATTCCCCCCCCTCCCCTTTTTTTTCCTTTCCCCAAAAATGCAGCACTCACCTCTCCAACGCCTGAACATCCAGTTCTTTTCACTGTGACAAGGTCAAAAGCTATATCGGCTGGATTTCGCAGTGTCTGAACCATCAAATGAGAATGGCCAAGGACAGACAACCAGTGACTGGACTCCGAATGAGGGCTAGTGACATTGACAAAATTTTCCTTCGTATTTTCGGTTAATTCTGCCCCACAGTTACGACAAAGGATATGATCTGTTGAGGGAAAGAACTTGTGCTAGAGTTCTTTATGGTATCAACCAATAAGTAAAAACACATTCATCACAACTAAAGTAACATAATTAGTATTAAATAAAGCAGATTCACACAAAACAAAAACAATAAAACTTTTTCTTTGATTTTTACTATTCATAAAATTTTTAGATATGACAAAGTATAAAACAAAAGAATTGTCTAATACTATTGACAAACAATAAAGAACCACCGTCCACACTACTAAGGCATAATCTTATGTACAGTTGCGGAATTATATTTCAGTACACTTTCTGGGTCCCACTTTTGTACCTCTGGCAACAAGTCGAAGTAAACATAGCGTAAATAGTATTTTTGTGAATGATGCTAAAACCCTAGGTAGTTTGTAACAAAGAGTGTGATTGGTCAAAAATAAGTAACCAATAAGTGTATTAACCCACTGGCTGCGGATGGCATCATATGATGCACTGTGCAATTGACAGCTGATCCCCTTCGAGCAGCAGGCGGCCGCGCGGCATGGGAGCTGAGTAGGCCAGGGAATATCAGCCGCCAAGCCGGCATTCCCCTTGCGGCCTTACAGGGCCCAGACCCACCACCCCCGGGCCCCCGTGTGCGATGGGCTGTTTACCGCCAAATGAGTTGTTCGCCTATTGCACGTGCTAAAACCACTCCCGCCACTCTTTCTGAGCGCATTTACATGTTTGCATGTTTGCATGTATTTGCAAGGGTTTTTGCAAATTTTTGCAGATTTTTGCATACTCATTTTATTCTGAGATATAAGTAAACAAAATATTTGCGCGAAAGAGGGAAGGCAGCACCACTGCACACTCCAGTGCGGTCCCATACACCACCCGAGTTGAAAATAAATAATATTAGGGGACTACGTGCCATACTGCATAATACCGTGACCAATGGGTTAATATTTTTTAAAACTAAGTAAGCTATTTGATCTTTCGCTTTCTTCTAATAAGTGATAAAGAACAAAGCATGTAATATTAGTTATCGTTGACTTTGTAGTTGGATATTCTTCAAATGCGATATCCTGGAATTGTTTGCTTATCCAAATGGCAACATCTATGATAGGGAGGCGGCATTTCATACTCCTTACAGCATAAGAAGTATCATTTATAGATACATATTTCTTAAAACATGAAAAAGTTTCATGCTTTGAACATTTATGAAATCCCGCCTCCACACCATAAGTGTTGCCATTTTGACAAACAAACACTTAGAGGATATCGCATTTGAGGAATATCCAACAACAAAATCAACGATAACTAGTATTACATATTTTGTGATCACTTATTTGAAGAAAACGTAAGATTAAATGGCTTACTTAGTTTCAAAAAATATTCATTAATATACTCATTGGTTATTTACATTCGATCAATCACACTCTTTGTTACAAACAACCTAGGGTTTTAGCCTCATTCACAAAAATACTATTTACGCTGTGTTTACTTTGATTGGTTGCCAGATGTACAAAAGTGGGACCTAGAAAGTGTACTGAAATATAATTCTGCAACTGTACATTCAATTAATAATGCAAAACAAACATATGCTGACCCAATACTAAGCTCCAGTGAATTCATATCAATGGAAACATTTGTTTGTTCTCTCAAAGTTATCTTGTGAACTGTTGTGTATGTTAGAAAATGATATACAACTAATATATAGATACTCACTTCTTCATCCCATAAAAGAAAATAATCTAAGTACTCCTACTTCTCTATAATATTTTGCTGAGCGCATAATAATTTGCAAAATTCAGTTTGTTTTGTTGCCAAAAAAAGAACCGACAAATATTACTGTTTGTAAATGTGAAAATTTAAAAGCTAAGTAAAAGAAAGATCTCAAAGAGATCTAACAATTTTATTCAGGCTAGATGCACTAAGCTGTATACTGCTACTCGCTGGGAAACAGTGTGGAATATCGTTGATTGATAGTTAAAACCTG
>NW_027213282.1:5000-23234 GCF_042767895.1 Penaeus vannamei | reverse complement strand
ACGGGGGCCCGGGGGTGGTGGGTCTGGGTCCTGTAAGGCCGCAAGGGGAATGCCGGCTTGGCGGCTGATATTCCCTGGCCTAGTCAGCTCCCATGCTGCGCGGCCGCCTGCTGCTCGAAGGGGATCAGCTGTCAATTGCACAGTGCATCATATGATGCCATCCGCAGCCAGTGGGTTAATACACTTATTGGTTACTTATTTTTGACCAATCACACTCTTTGTTACAAACTACCTAGGGTTTTAGCATCATTCACAAAAATACTATTTACGCTATGTTTACTTCGACTTGTTGCCAGAGGTACAAAAGTGGGACCCAGAAAGTGTACTGAAATATAATTCCGCAACTGTATATAAGATTATGCCTTAGTAGTGTGGACGGTGGTTCTTTATTGTTTGTCAATAGTATTAGACAATTCTTTTGTTTTATACTTTCTCATATCTAAAAATTTTATGAATAGTAAAAATCAAAGAAAAAGTTTTATTGTTTTTGTTTTGTGTGAATCTGCTTTATTTAATACTAATTATGTTACTTTAGTTGTGATGAATGTGTTTTTACTTATTGGTTGATACCATAAAGAACTCTAGCACAAGTTCTTTCCCTCAACAGATCATATCCTTTGTCGTAACTGTGGGGCAGAATTAACCGAAAATACGAAGGAAAATTTTGTCAATGTCACTAGCCCTCATTCGGAGTCCAGTCACTGGTTGTCTGTCCTTGGCCATTCTCATTTGATGGTTCAGACACTGCGAAATCCAGCCGATATAGCTTTTGACCTTGTCACTGTGAAAAGAACTGGATGTTCAGGCGTTGGAGAGGTGAGTGCTGCATTTTTGGGGAAAGGAAAAAAAAGGGGAGGGGGGGGAATAATTGGTCTCTATACTCAGACACACAAGCACATGTAAAATATAGAAGACATTACTTACCAACAAGTAGAGTTGCAGATGAGTTCCTAACTGCATAGACTAAATGCACAAACCCCAACTCAAGCACTCACAGATTTATCTCTTGCTCTTTCTCAAACATTGATGTTTCCAGTCTCAAATCTCTCCTAATCCTTCTTTCCTCCGTAATTTATCCACATAGCAATTTGATTTTGTATACGTTTGTGTGTGTGTGGTAGTGTGTGATGTGCAGAATTCATAGACCATACATCATCTTCAGTTTTGTAATGAATTAACTCATTAACTTCTCTTCTCTTTCCAGTGGTATAGTGAACATTCTTGGTTTCCTGGCTATTCTTGGAAGGTCTGCGTCTGTCCTCGCTGCAAGGCACATCTTGGCTGGTGTGTTTTCTACACTTTTATTTTTATCTTTATCAAGAAAACTTGATTGGTGAGCTAGGTTAGAGGAACCAGCTGGACTCTATGATAAAATAAGTATAGTTTATTGCTTGCCATAATGATTTATGATAACTTCTATATTATTCCATATCTAAGGCTATATACACAACAGAACTGAGTTCATTGTAACAAATGTTTGAATGAAATTGAAAAACTATGCAATACAGTTGATGTAATTCATATTTTGTTATATTACAAATTGGAATTGCAAACACAAGGTAAATTAGAAAACATTCTTGATATATTGACATATCAACCAAGAGTGGAAGAATCATCTCATATACATGACCTGTAAAATACATTATCCAAGGTTGTAATTATATCATTCCCATAGCAATTTAGCATATATGGAATCCTATGATGAAAGAGTGAATTACAATTAATGACATGTCCATAAAATGTCAGTAATGAAAATGAAAAGATGAAAATGGGGATCCCGTTTATATGCTTTTTATAACTATATAAATATATTTTTTTTCCATATGATATAACAGGTTATATAGAAATGCTTCTGTTGATTCTCTTGCACTGTAGCATTATTTGTTTTCATTCATACCTTGTACAGATCTTAACAAATGTAATACTTCACCTCACATTCTAGTAGTCGTAAAAAAAAGCAGTTAAGGAAAAAAGTAGGTTGTAGAAGAAGAAAGATGACAGTCTAGAAAAAAGTCTTCCTTAACCAGGCATATAGAAACATAGTTTTTCATAGCTCTAAGAGCTATGAAAAGCAATATACAAGTGTACATGCAATCTTAGTTCTTTTCTGATATGATACTTGAATTTTTATTCAAATTTGGTTTTTGCTTATAAACCTGTATTTGATCTAAAAGCAAAGATTACATAAGGGAGCTGTTTATGATTTTTATTAGAAGAGGAAGTTTAATTATCCATGCCAGTGCCTGTGAATATCATAGTGTTTTGTTTGATTTTTAAAATTCTCTCCTTTGTTGCTGCTGTCTGAGCACAGGAAACAAATTTTGGTTATGAATAGCGTACACAATTTTGTTATTGTTTTTTTTGTCTCCTTTCTTGATTTTCAGGATCTTTGAACCAATAGAAAATACCAAACCCAGCCAGTATTTAGCTTCAAGCAAGGGGTTCTATGGACTTATTTTAGAAAAACTGATAAGTGAAGACTGTAAGTATTTTTTTCTTCTTTTTTACTTTTGCCTTTGCTTTATTAAAGCAATAGTCAGAACTGTAATTATTTTTTAGATTTGGTGATATAATAAAACATAATTTGTTAATATAATTTAGCTTTTGCCTGACTGTTTCATCTAAATTTGAAGACAAAAAAGGTTAATTTCACTTAGAGTAATTGCAAAAGTTCATGACACTTTCTTTACACAACATAGATTTGAACTGTTTTATGTTGTATGTGTTTGTTTTTGCATGGATTTTGATTCAAGAACAACAGTAAGGGAATTTTCCATTTTTGGTACAAATTTTTAGGAAGATAAAGATAAGCTTGTAATTGTTTACATGGCAACTTTTATCATTATTAATATGACTGATCTTATCAGTTTCAGATTCCTTGCTAATTGGACTTCCCAAACGACAAAGATACTAACCATGGCTGAGGAGAGGCAGGGTGTATGTGTTGGTGAGGAGAACATGGTTGAATTGGACACAGAATTTTTGAAAAAACTGGAGGAAGAGGCCAAAGATCGCTTCACAGAAGATGATAAGAATTTCATGGAGGTTAGTGAGTCTACATTTGACTGTCATTTCTTTTCTCATGCCTATGCAAATTTGATATTCCCCTAGACCACGGGTCGGCAACCTTTTGAGCACAGTGTGCCAGCATATAATTATCATCATCATCATCCGTAGCTAACACCGACGGGGGCGCATAGCCACGTCCACCTTCTGCTTCCACCTTTTGGGATCCTTCATGGCAAATCACCAGGCAGGGGCTTGGCCCATCTCGAGCTTTTCCCTGACAGGTTTGATCGAGTTGCCCAATCCACAACCTTCTGGGTCGTCCCACAGGCCTCCTCCACCCAGGGTTGTCTCTTACAGAGACAACCTGATGGGCAGGATCAGCCTGTGGAAAGCGAGCCAGGTGGCCATATAGCCTGAGTTGGCGATCACGGATTGTGCAGGTAACAGGTCCTGTGCCAGTCTCACGGTGCAGCCGTTGGTTAGACACATGGTCCCGCCAACAGTACCCCATGATCCGGCGCAAGGACCTATTACAAAAGGCGTCAAGACGAGACACCAGTGCACAGGATAATGTCCAGGTTTCACTACCGTAGAGCAAAACTGGCATTACCAGGGCCCTGAAAACCCATAGCTTGGTCCTTCTGCACAGGTACCGGTATCTCCAAATACTCTTTTCGAGAGAGTTCATGACCCCTGCTGCCAGGCCAATCCGTCTGCTGACTTCATGGTCTGACAGCCCAGAGTTATGAACTGCACTACCAAGGTATGTAAAGCTCTCTGTGACTTCAATGTCCTCGCCGCAAGCACGTACCGACTGAACAGGTTCTCCTAGCGAGTCCCCAAAGTCATGGATCTTGGTCTTGGTCCAGGAGACCTCTAGACCCGAGGGCTTCGGTTCATTACTAAATGCATCAAGGGCCACCACTAAGGTTTCCAAAGACTCAGATAGAATTGCAACATCATCGGCAAAATCAAGGTCTGTAACCTTAATATTACCCAGTGTTGCTCCACAATGACTTTGAACATTAGCTCTGCCTAGTATCCAGTCCATGCAAGTGTTGAAAAGAGTTAGTGCAAGAACACAGCCTTGCCTCACTCCTGAACTGACAGGAAAGAAGCTCGACAGGCCCCCACCACACTTTACAGCACTTTCAGTACCAGTATATAGGTTTGCTATTAGTTCAATGATCCTTGTTGGAATTCCTCTCAGTCTCAGGATCTCCCAGAGTGATTCCCGATGTACTGTATCGAACGCCTTCTTGAGTTCGATGTAGGCTGCAAGCGACCCACGTCCGAACTCACGACAGCGCTCCACAATGACTCGAAGCGCAAGGATACGGTCTATGGTTGACTTACCAGGAGTGAATCCGGATTGCTCTGGCCTCTGATGCCTTAGTAGATGGTCTCTGATACGCCTCAGAAGGATGCAGGCAAGAACCTTGCCTGGTACACTGAGCAGTGTGATGCCGCGGTGATTGCTGCAGTCCCATCGGTCCCCCTTCCCCTTCCAGAGAGGGATGACCGCACCCCTCAACAGGTCAGAGGGAACGGTACCGGACTGCCAAATGGCAGCCAGGACAGCATGCAATCCCCGCGCCATATGTTCACCACCAGCCTTTAACATTTCAGCTGGGATGCCGCAAATACCCGCTGCTTTACCACTCTTCAGCTTGGAGATCGCCTCCCTAACCTCAGCTAGGGAGGGAGGGTCCTCGCTAATGGGTGGGTCCGGCAGCGGAATCTCGGTACTACCCACATCCAAGTTAACTGTTGGAGGGTCAACCTGATACAACTGCTCAAAGTATTCAGACCAACGCTCCCTCACCGCAACAGGATCTGAGACGATCTGGCCACCCACTATGCGAACTGCAGTCACCTGTGAAGAGGGCTTGGAGTTCAGTTTTTTCAGGGCTTGGTATGCAGGACGAAGGTCATTTACTAAGAAATGGCCTTCAACCTCCTCAGCAAGATTCTTGATAAACTGTTCCTTGTCCCTTCTTAACAGAGACAGAGTTCTGCGCACCTGAGAATGGGGCAAATCCCGATCCCCTGCCAGACGAGCCGCATGGCAAGCATCAGTGGCTTCCAGTGTCTCCTGAGAGATTGAATTTTGTCTTGCCCTCGGGTGTTCTCCAATCGATTCTTGGGCTGCATCAAGCGTTTCACGCTTGAAGGTGTCCCACAGAAGTACAGGACCCGTCAGGTTAACAAGCGCTGTGAACAGATCAGAGATTGTCTCAGCAAACCTCCGAGCATACTCCCTCTCCTTCAGCCTGTCCAGGTGAAACACCCTAGGGTGGTCATTGGGCCGCTGGAGAGTTTTGAAGTGTACCCGGAGGGTAGCCACAACCAATCTATGGTCAGTACCACAGAACTCAGCACTCCTGTACACCCTGCAGTTCTGGAGGATCCTCCAACGAGTGCTAACGAGAATGTGGTCGATCTCCTTGGTTGCATTACCAGCATCGCTGTACCATGTCCAACGATGTGGGTCTAGGCGCTGGTACCAGGAGCCAGAAATCCTCAATTTCTGGGATCTAGCAAAATCCCGGAAAAGGAGGGAATTCTCACTGCCGGTATCAACTCCCGAACCATGAGGACCGACTGACATCTCATAGCCAGCTCAATCGCAGCCAGATACCTCATTGAAGTCACCCAGAAAAATACGAATATCTCGCCGGGGACAACTGTCTGCTACGGATGCAAATTTGACGTAGAACATCTTTCACATCAAGTTTACAAACATCGGTAGGAGCGTACACAGCAATAAGAGACATGAAGCCCAAAGACAGCTTCAGTCTCATTACCATTATACGCTCATCGACTGGAGCGACCTCTACCACCGAGGGCTGGAGCCTACCGGAGACAGCTATGGCTACTCCCTGGAGATGGTGACCATCGCTGCGGCCTGACCAGTAATAGGTGTAGCCACCTACACTGGTCGTGCGCTGCCAGGTCTTCTCACCTCCAAGAGAGCAGCCAACCCCACTCTCAGCCTCCCCAGTTCCCTCGTTAGCAGGGGTAACCGATCATCCTGACGTAAAGAGCGGACGTTCCAAGCCCCCACCCTGACTTCCCGCCTGAGGTTAACCCTCGGGTAGTCGCTCCGGGTGGACGCCACCTCTGCCACCCCCGCTGACGCTGCCCCACATAAAAGGCGGCAGGCTGCGGGACCCTTTATCCACCTGTGGGATTCCCTAGGGCTTTGCCCTACAAGCTTCATATTGGGCGGGCGGCTGCCAGGACGCAGGCAAGACAAGGAGCTCCCGTTCCTATTCCGCACCCCAGCAGCCACCCTCCCAGCGGGGCCCGCAGCCCGCCTCTCTCGCTGGGTAGGAGGGACATTTCCCCTCCCCCCAGCATTACCATTTAAGTGAATCACTGCCAGTGGCTTTTTCTCTGGGGGGAGGAGGACTGGCAAGGCCCACCTCCCCCTAGCCTCCCATTGACCCCAGGGGGCTTAGGGGCAGGAGTTAGTACAGGGCCAGGGCGTGTCCACACGCCGGTGGGCCATGACCCTGTACCTCTGGGGCCTCCTGCTGCTTCGAGATCCCCTACAGTTCAGCCTGGGACCTCAAGGTGCCAGTTTCCATGGGAGGCCACGAGGAGGCACTGCAGAAGTCTCGATGATGGAAGTCTGGAAGTCTGGCACTCGTGCCAAAGGTTGTCAACCTCTGCGCTAGACCCTTTTGTATGGTAGTGGTCAAGGAGGGAGAAACTGGTCTGAGACTGAAACAAAAGTCATTCTTGCTTTATGTGAAGCTGTAAATGGAGAGTCTCTCTCTGGACCACAATTAAAAGCTTATTCATCTTATGCAAAGTATAAGGATGTGAGGTGCATTTTGCAAAGTATGGACATTAAGGCTTTTTTAGTAGGAACCCCCTTTTTTGACATACCTATAACTGACGTCACTACATTGGCTGAGCCTTGGGCCTTCTTTGATAATCAAAAAGCACCTTATTTTTATTTGACCTCTACAAGTAACATTTCTAGATGTGACAAAAATATGAGTATGTATATATAGGGCTATTCCTATTGATACTAGAAAATTTTGTAATACCTGTTTTCACATTCCCATGAAATGCATATTTTATTTTTGATTGATAGTTCTTCCTTTTTTCAGTATTGCAGCAAACCTCCACCAAAGCCTCCAATTCTTCCTGCTGAAAGATTTGAAAGGAATAGGCGGGGTGGATTCAGGGGACGCTTTGACAATTATCATGGCAGACAGGGAGGATATAATCGCAATAGGGACAACAGAAGGGACTTCGGTGATGACCGGAGGAGAAGCTGGGGGGCCGAGAGGAGGGATTTCGGAGGAGACAGGAGAGACTATGGTGGTGATAGAAGGGATTATGGGGGAGAGAGGAGGGACTTTGGAGGGGATAGGAGGGATGTTGGAGATGACAGGAGGGAATTTGGAGAGAGGAGAGAATTCAGAGGTGATCGAAGGGAATTTGGAGGTGATAGGAGGGACTTTGGAGGGGAAAGGAGAGACTATAGGGGTGAAAGAAGAGAATATGGAGGTGAGAGGAGTGACTATGGAGGTGAGAGGAGTGACTATGGAGGTGAAAGGAGGGAATACGGAGGGGAGAGGAAAGACTTTGAAGGGGACCGAAGAAACGAACGAAGGGAATTTGGTGGAGGGAGAGACCAAGAGTACAGAGATGATAGGAGAGGTGAGAAGAGGCCTCACTCAGGGTATTCTGAGGACCACAGGGGCAGTGGAGAGGGCTATTACTAAAGGATTTCATTATCCTTCACATCTTATAATGATAAAGAGCAGGCTCTATATAAAAGTATCTTTTCATAAATTACTGTTTTGCATGCTAGCCATATATACTACTCTATATTCTTCTATGGAGCAGGACTTGGTTCTTGCTGATTGGCTTTTCTAGTAGCCAGTTTTGTACTTCAGGTTTAGAATGCCATTTATTTTTGTTTGTAAAAAGAGATATATAAAGTACACATTTATGATTCATCAGGTTTGTTTCGGAGATAAAAGGTATAAAGGCTGCTTGGTTTGGTTTTAGATATGTAAAAGAAAAAAATGTAAAATTTGGATAAAATGTATATTTTTCCAGACAAAAGTTTTTGATTTTACCACATCCTATTACTATACAAGTAAAATTATTATGATGTTTATTAAAAATTTGAAAATTTAATTGTTATATGGAAAGTTTCATTCAGTAAAAAGAACTGTCAGTAGTATGTATCTATGTGTGATTTTTTTCCATCTTTGTAGTCTAAAAAAATATACATGAAACAGATGTCAGTATACTAACTAGCATAACCCAGGAATTGGATATGTAAATTTAAAGTTTGGTCCTAGAGTCTACAGAAAGCAGTTTGATATTTGTATTCATTATTCAGTACTCTGTAAAGTTCTAGTTGAATTGTAAATGTCTTGCACTTCTCTGTGAATGTCAGAATCTTGTAGATTCCAAATAATTAAACCTTTTAGTCAAAGATTGATCTTATCTGTTTGAATTCTTTGCAAATTAACCCATTGACCTTGGGTAAAAAATTTGGATAGTGAGCCATTAATGTGGGATTACTGGTGTCCATTTGCCCCGGCTTGTTTGGTAATTTTCAGGCAACATTAGGTACCCAAAAGATTTCCTTTCACTTTAGGTGCTATTGCCTAAAGTTTCACCATACAAATGATGCACTACTATCAGAGAAAAACAAGCTCTGTCTAATGAACCAACGGTGTTGGAGTGGTCATGATGGGGTGCCAACCGCTACTTGGTCCATAACTCCCATGGCATGGTTGCAGATGCTACCCAGTAGGAACTGGTTAATTTTTATACTTTTTTCCCTGGATGTCTAAAATCTCAGATATTTGGCCATGAACAGAAGAGCAAATGGTAGCCAACTGTGAGGTTTTAACCACAACCCCCAAAATCTATGAAATTTGTTCTATATTACAGTAAAATAAAAAGGAGACAGGATGGGTTTGTCATGCAAGAAATAGAAAAGACAGGCAGATACTCATCTTTAGGTATATACTTGTATTATTAGATGTGTTCTTTTGGGAAAGTTGCTACAGGATACCCCCAAGTTTCATTAGGAAATTTCCACATGCAAGTGCAATGTAGTATAAAAGATGATAAAAAAAAGTAATTTACAGTATTTCATTATCATGTCTTCAGCAACTCTATAAATTATTTTCCAGATGTATGTTAGCACATGTGTGCATTTAAAATGAGAATTGTGAATGCAAGTGTGTATGTTGGTGTCTGTAGTTTGTGTATGGGTGTGTGTCAGCACCTGGGTGTCTGTATTTGTTAGTGCATTTTCAGTAACACACTCATGAACTGACACAAGACAGATACACAAACAAAAATAAACAAATACAAAAACATGTATATACATGCATCCATAGTAGCATACTTGTGGACATACACACAATCACTCTCACCCTCGCTCTTACTCTTATTCTCATATTCACACACTCACTTTCACACTAACACTCACACAATCACATGTGCAGACAGACACAGGTGCGCGCGCGCACGCACACACACACACACACACACACACACACACACACACACACACACACACACACACACACACACACACACACACACACACACACACACACACACACACACACACACTCACACACTCACACTCACACTCACTCACTCAAACACACACTCACTCACTCACTCACTCAAACACACACTCACTCACTCACTCAAACACACACTCACTCAAACACACACTCACTCACTCACTCACTCAAACACACACTCACTCACTCACCCAAACACACACTCACTCACTCACACACTCAAACACACACTCACTCACTCACTCACTGAAACACACACACACTCACTCACTCACTCACTCAAACACACACTCACTCACTCACTCACTCGCTCAAACACACACTCACTCACTCACTCGCTCAAACACACACTCACTCACTCACTCACTCAAACACACACTCACTCACTCACTCACTCACTCAAACACACACTCACTCACTCACTCACTCACTCAAACACACACTCACTCACTCACTCACTCACTCAAACACACACTCACTCACTCACTCACTCACTCAAACACACACTCACTCACTCACTCACTCACTCAAACACACACTCACTCACTCACTCACTCAAACACACACTCACTCACTCACTCACTCACTCACTCAAACACACACTCACTCACTCACTCACTCAAACACACACTCACTCACTCACTCAAACACACACTCACTCAAACACACACTCACTCACTCAAACACACACTCACTCACTCACTCACTCAAACACACACTCACTCACTCACTCACTCAAACACACACTCACTCACTCAAACACACACTCACTCACTCAAACACACACTCACTCACTCACTCACTCAAACACACACACACTCACTCACTCAAACACACACTCACTCAAACACACTCACTCACTCACTCACTCAAACACACACTCACTCACTCACTCACTCAAACACACACTCACTCACTCAAACACACTCAAACACACACTCACTCACTCACTCACTCAAACACACACTCACTCACTCAAACACACACTCACTCACTCACTCACTCAAACACACACTCACTCACTCAAACACACACTCACTCACTCACTCACTCAAACACACACTCACTCACTCACTCACTCAAACACACACTCACTCACTCACTCAAACACACACTCACTCACTCAAACACACACTCACTCACTCACTCACTCACTCAAACACACACTCACTCACTCACTCACTCACTCAAACACACACTCACTCACTCACTCACTCAAACACACACACACTCACTCAAACACACACTCACACACTCACTCACTCAAACACACACTCACTCACTCACTCACTCACTCAAACACACACTCACTCACTCACTCACTCAAACACACACTCACTCACTCAAACACACACTCACTCACTCACTCACTCAAACACACACTCACTCACTCACTCAAACACACACTCACTCAAACACACACTCACTCACTCACTTACTCAAACACACACTCACTCACTCACTCAAACACACACTCACTCACTCAAACACACACTCACTCACTCACTCACTCACTCAAACACACACTCACTCACTCACTCACTCAAACACACACTCACTCACTCACTCACTCACTCACTCACTCACTCACTCAAACACACTCACTCACTCACTCACTCAAACACACACTCACTCACTCACTCACTCAAACACACACTCAAACACACACTCACTCACTCACTCACTCAAACACACACTCACTCACTCACTCACTCACTCACTCAAACACACATTCACTCACTCACTCACTCAAACACACACTCACTCACTCACTCACTCACTCACTCACTCAAACACACACTCACTCACTCAAACGCACACTCACTCACTCACTCACTCACTCAAACACACACTCACTCACTCACTCACTCAAACACACACTCACTCACTCACTCACTCAAACACACACTCACTCACTCACTCAAACACACACTCACTCACTCACTCACTCACTCAAACACACACTCACTCACTCACTCACTCAAACACACACTCACTCACTCAAACACACACTCACTCACTCAAACACTCACTCACTCACTCACTCAAACACACTCACTCACTCACTCACTCACTCAAACACACACTCACTCACTCACTCACTCACTCACTCACTCAAACACACACTCACTCACTCACTCACTCACTCAAACACACACTCACTCACTCACTCACTCAAACACACACTCACTCACTCACTCACTCACTCAAACACACACTCACTCACTCACTCACTCACTCAAACACACACTCACTCACTCACTCAAACACACACTCACTCACTCTCAAACACACACACTCACATTTACACACATTCATTTGCACACTCTCTCAAAAAAAGGTATGAATGAATTACATTAATCATAAATATAAATTTTAATTGGAAAATGTATAAATCATTTCTCCTTTATTATCTTCGGTATACTGCTAAATATATATTTATCTACATCAAATTTCCATATCACAGATAATAATAACAATCAATGTTTGTAAAACATTTCCTAAAACAATCTTGTGTTTGTACTCCCTGTCCACTTAATTGATAATCAAAAATAGCAGATGCAGTTCTATGTATTATACATTTAAATCAACTGTAAATTTATATAAACAACAAAAACTCCCCTCTTAGTAAATAAATCAAATGTGTCATTTTTAATAATTAAATACTACAATATACATTTAGGTGGCACTAATCATAATCCAATGGACTAGTTTCTAAATATCCATTCCAAAGAAGAAAAACCTTACAATTTTCAATTAATATATCAATATGCAGATCATTATATCAGTAACATATGAATGATTTTCTATTAGATACTTTCCAAACAATAGGAATTCAAATAAAGAAATATTTTTTGTTGCCTACTTCAAATAACTGAAGTTTTCAATTAAACTAATAAAACTGGGAAGGTTGCCATGAAAGATTGATACTTGATTAACTTTAAGTGCTGTTTTCCACAACTCTCTCCTTGTTGCTTGTACCACTGTTTGTAGACTGCGTATCACTATTTTGTCCATCAGCCATGGACACTGCAGATGCCCAGTCACCCCTAAAGAAAACCCTTGCACTGCTCACGCTCAAATAAAGAAGCTCAAACTCCTGCTGGTACTGTTGCAGTCGGGACAATGTGAGTGCCAGAGTCTGCTGAAGTTTATCATCACCCCCACTGCCTGATTGTCGCTGCTGTTCAACCTTTTTCAGGAAAGAAATAGAATATGACTAAATTTGAGTAGAAGAATAAAGGACTATGGATATACACATGTCCACAGCAGTAAGGAGAGCATCACACAGTATCCTTCCCAAGTCAAATAAAATTGCTGCATGTTTGACTTGCTTCAAGTCACTAGGATGCAGACTGATCCTTATATGATCTGACACAACCCAATAATGTCAAAGCACTTACCTTTTCTCTTTCAGATATGTACTTTCTTCTAACACCTGACCACCAGTGTAAGGAGTCAAAAGCTGAATTTTGGTCAAGAACCTTCAGCAAGTACGCAATTCCTGTTGAAAATTTCCAAAAAAATTTAAATCCACTCCTTAAAAAAGTTTTTACACCCATTTGTATGATCAAAGCACAAATGCTACATGACAGTATCCAAAGAAACAAATAGTAATCTTTACAAATTCCCCAGAAAAATGATATTAAATAGTACAGTTCTTACCCATAGCAAATCCATCATCAGTAAATGCAGCCCCAGACTTGTTTTTTTTATTTATATTGTCTTTGGCAGCAATGATATGTTCCACAAAGTTAACAGTCAGAGGAGGAATGATGAGGTAGAAATTACGTAAATGGTTGTTCTTGTTGTCACGCATTTCTGAGGCAAATACATCAACCAGAAGCTGCAGAGGATGAGATGAAGATTGATATATTTTACATTATTTACCTGGTAAGTATTACTGAAGCTTCAATTCTCTATATATAAAATACATTAAGCCAAAATAGATGCAGTAAAAAAATTACATATCCTCCAGGTTATGATCAGATTTGTAATTTTCTCTTTTTTTTTTATTTTGTTTTATTTTTACCTTTATTAAAGTAGCTTTTGTGGGATATTTATTCATATGATGAAATACTGATTTATTAATTCAATACTTTATCATAAGAAGAAAATATCACAAAGTTACTTAGATGTCAAGCCAAAAACAACTTTTAAAATCAATATTTCAAAAGAAAAAAAATCCACAAAGTAACTTTGATGTCCAGCAAGAAAATACACCTTTTTAAAAATAAAAACAAGTTTACACAGCCAACCTTAAAGTAATCAGTATCCTGGTTGAAGTTCCTAGTGAGGTTGCTGATTACAGCATCAAGGTTCTCTGCAGCTCGTGTTGTGCCAGTAGACACACTGGCATCCTCACACAACTGGACAAAACTCACCACATCCTGTAGATCAGGGATGAAACGGGCCGCCTTGCTTGAGCAGTGAAGGCCACCTGACCGGACCAGCCTCACATAGCCCATGGCATTTCCTTCACAGTTTAAGAAAAAGAAAATAATAAATGGATAGATATTTTTGCATAAAAATACCAATAAACAAAAAACAATTTGTCAAGAAAGGAAACAAAACAAACATACAATTTTAAAAAAGCTTATCTATTTCCCTATAAATATAACTTTTTCAGAAAATAAAAGACAACAGTGATAACATAAAAACATAGTACTTATACAAATTATTGGTTGTACATTTCCCTCTGACATTTTTTATGTTGATGTCTAAAATAAGCAAAATTGCAGGTGAGGATGTTTAATCTAATTTTAATCATGATTAATAGAGTGACAAAATAAGAATTAAACAAAGTGATCTACATTTTTATAAACAGTTATCTTTTCTTCCTAAGCTACTGGGCATATATACCTAGCAATGTCCGTAAAAAAAAAGAAAAAAAAAAAAAAATCATCTGACTCCACTGTGCAGCACTCACCAATATGAGTTATGAGTCCTCGAAACTGATCTAAATAAGACAGTCCCTCTTGAGTAAGACCAAGCTTCCTAATGCCACGGTTGAACTTCTCTGCTCTTTCAAATGGAAAGTATTCTTGACTTGCTTTAACCTGGAAAGTGAGACAATAAAGGTACATCCATCCCTCAATCGAAGTATGATTGATCAGTTACAATATCTCTTCTTACATTTTCACTCCTAAAAATCTATGCATAATCCCTTGCCATTAATTAAATTATATGATCTGTGATTAGTGGTATAGTCACTAAGCCATATGGTGGTATGGGTGTCATCCACTATCCTCAGTCTTTGTATGCAATCTAACATATCCATATGATCTTTCTGTCTCTCTAGCTATTAATAAATATATGGTAGTAAGCCTATCAGGGCCCCTGGAATGAGGTAATGTAAATGCTTAGTGTTATCTGGTAAATAAATTATTTTTCAACAAAAAAAGGTTTGTAAGTTGGATTACACATCAATTACTCTTCATTTCTGAGTGGCAAGAAATATATCCACACTAGTGTACAATCACTTCACAGTCAACTTTTGAGAAAAGCTCAATCACTTAGTGAGGGATGCATGAATTCCTCTTTGGTAGAGTAATGAAGCAATTAGAATATAAACAATCTTCAAATAAGAAAAAACTCAAACCCTATTAATTACAGCATTTTATCCCTATTTTCTCACCAAATTATGTCTTAAAACATGACTCTCCAGCTTCATACTTGAGCACAATTAAGGATACTTGCCTCTCTCCAATGCTGCAGATCCTTTAACAAACGTGACTTTATGTGTTCATCATAGAGGAATTGAGAGAATACCTGGAACTTCCGCCTTAGAAACTGATAGGTAAAGTTCACCTGTTGAAAATGAGTTACACATATAAAAGCATTTCAGATTGATTTCTTTTTAAATCTCATATACTTCAAAAATAATATGACACATTATTAGCTTAAATATTACTTATACAAAAAGCTGTCTGTTAATAACATTGCACATATGCATAGATGCACACATGCACATAGACATTCATAGATATGAACTCACAAACAAAAGGTATCAGCTTCTACAGTGAAAAAATATAGGATCAAGTCTTTCTCCCATTTCAACTTACTGTAGTGTTAATAATGCCAGCCCCATGAGTCCGTATGGAATTTGCAATATGGTTTATAGAGACTGTATTCAGATGCTTGTTGTTGCTTGTGGCTTCAACAAAGAACTGCTGGTTCAGGTTGTACATGTAGTGTTGTACAAACACATGGATATTTCGCATCATTTCCAGAACATCTACACCCTATTAAAGAGAAGAAGAAAAAATCTTTAATCAATTGTACTCTGAAGCATATTAATATATGATTATATAGTGTAGTATTCATTTTGAATATATCTTGGGTTTTCTTACCTGATCTAGGGTGTGAGATGGAAGGTGGGATGGGACGGTAAAGAGACTGTATTTGGAGGAGGCAAGATTCCTCATTTCCTCATAAGTTCTCCAGTCATGAGGTGCTACTACAGTCAGAGCATAAAAAGTTCTCTCCAAATACTGTTCAACATAATCTGAAGAAAAAATATGATGGTAGTAATAACCGGAATAGTAACAGTAAAAATAAGTATATTTAAATTCTGTAAAAAATGCTCAACACAAATTTTTGCCTCGGCAAATCCACTCATCCACAATGCCAACCTTTTATTAAAATGATGGAGCCAAGCAGAACAAGTGCTTGAAGATGCAGAATAGGAGACACATCCCGTACTGGCACTTGGTATGGATTACGGCTGTCCAGTTGAAGATGAGTATGAGTGCTAAGTCGGAGCTCTGTCTCTACAGTCTGGCACACCTTGTCAAGTACCTAGATGAAGTATGAAGATTATGTAAAAAATAGGCTCCTTTTCTAAGAGTGTGAAGATATATGGCTATGAACTATCCATACCCACTTCGCAGACTGAAATTAAATGAACTACATTTTGATTTGCAACTTAAGATTTTTTCCAACTTTTTCTTGTTTCTTCAACATGATACAAGTTATCAATCTAGCAATATAAACAATAATACTTTACTTTCTTATATCATAAATGTAAGCAAAATGAAAATGAATACGCACACATTCCTTGAAATGGTTATAAACTTCTTCCTTGAACTGTTCCAGTAACTGACTTTGTGGAGTTAAATGGACACACTTCTTCAGAGGGCCTTCACAGTCTTTTATGGCAGCAAACATAAACTGAAAGGATTTACAAGAAAATGTTTAAATATCCTCTAATGTATCTAAAGGAGCATAAATATAAATTCTAGTATTTTGAAATCATGCTGAAACAGTTATCAGTGTCAAAACAAAATCTGATAATGTCTTCCTGTTTCTGAATTTGCATCATATTACTCCATACAACATTTTAAAGGATTTTTACGGTCTCAGAGGCTGAGATTTTGTATCAAAGAAACCTACATACTATATAATAATTTACTGAGTTAATATTTTCATTGCTTGCTGGTCCTCATTGTGAAATTTGTTTAATCACTCTATAAAAGCTTGGAAGTTATTATAATCTTAATTGCTGTACTATGAGACTCAATTTCTAATTTAGAATTAAATATCATTGACCTCACATTGCAGTGAAACAATTTACCACAGAATAAGCCGTCAAAAATACTTACATGTATATGATGCACATTTTCAAAGTTCTGAAAGTAGTTGTCAAAGTATGTTGGCAATACAACACGATGGTGATAAAGAAGTGAGCAGTTTGTGGCTTCCTTGACTCGATTCTGCACTTCACATGCTAGATCCAGCCTTCGCAATAACACCAGCAAGCTCGAAATATCTTCTTCCTATTCAGAAGAGAAATGTCCCTTTATTCCATTGATGTTTACCCAAAATGTAAATCTTCATTTGCTTATACACATAAAACAATTTCCATAAAGTTAAGCTATGAGTTCTTGCTTAATCTAAACCTTTTTCATCCAATATTTGTGGTCATCTTATATACTTCTTTATTAAAGGTTCAAAAATGCTATATACTAACAGCAATTAAAAACAGAAACTAAACTATATACCCTGAGAGCCCTTGCTTGATTGGCCAGTGATAGAGCTACACGGGTGATGAGTCTTCGTTCTTTTGTGCCAGAGCCAGACAGCATCTGCTCAACAAGTGTCAGTGCCACAAAGATGTCAAGTCTACGACCATCCAGACGTGTACTTGATACTCTCGTCTGCCAAGAATACATTTGATTAGATTATGACATTCACATATAAAATTCAGACTATGAAATATACAACAAGCAGCTGATCGAATGTCTCATACTGAATACTCAACTGAATAAAAGAAAGCCTGCAGAAATGAAAATGTAACATGGGAGTACTCCAAAAGACCAAAAGTGACAATAAATAAATTCATCACTATCCTAACCTTTGCTGCAACTATGATTGAGAGAATCTGGCATGTGAGATACTGCATAACGTGGGGGAGAGACTCAGCCAAAAGAGTATTATGGCGGTGGTATGTATTCTCTATGGCCTTGAGTGACTCCATAAGGCTGCAGACACTGAGAGCACAAGCCTTTCCCATTGGTCTACCTAGAGCAGTATGTAGATTGAGGACTGTCTCAACACTGTACTTGATTGTGTGGGCGAGGATCATCCCCTGTTGGGTAGCAGATGTAAGACATAAATTGTTAAAAATACATCATTAAAG
>NW_027213281.1:0-20000 GCF_042767895.1 Penaeus vannamei | reverse complement strand
GGAGCCCAGAAAGAAGAGGAGGAGGCCAAGGGGAAGAGGGGAGCCCAGAAAGAAGAGGAGGAGGCCAAGGGGAAGAGGGGAGCCCAGAAAGAAGAGGAGGAGGCCAAGGGGAAGAAGGGAGCCCAGAAAGAAGAGGAGGTGGCCAAGGGGAAGAAGGGAGCCCAGAAAGAAGAGGAGGCCAAGGGGAAGAGGGGAGCCCAGAAAGAAGAGGAGGAGGCCAAGGGGAAGAGGGGAGCCCAAAAAGAAGAGGAGGAGGCCAAGGGGAAGAAGGGAGCCCAAAAAGAAGAGGAGGAGGCCAAGGGGAAGAAGGGAGCCCAGAAAGAAGAGGAGGCCAAGGGGAAGAGGGGAGCCCAGAAAGAAGAGGAGGCCAAGGGGAAGAAGGAAGCCCAGAAAGAAGAGGAGGTCAAGGGGAAGAAGGGAGCCCAAAAAGAAGAGGAGGAGGCCAAGGGGAAGAAGGGAGCCCAGAAAGAAGAGGAGGCCAAGGGGAAGAGGGGAGCCCAAAAAGAAGAGGAGGTGGCCAAGGGGAAGAAGGGAGCCCAGAAAGAAGAGGAGGAGGCCAAGGGGAAGAAGGGAGCCCAAAAAGAAGAGGAGGTCAAGGGGAAGAAGGGAGCCCAAAAAGAAGAGGAGGAGGCCAAGGGGAAGAAGGGAGCCCAGAAAGAAGAGGAGGAGGCCAAGGGGAAGAGGGGAGCCCAAAAAGAAGAGGAGGTGGCCAAGGGGAAGAAGGGAGCCCAAAAAGAAGAGGAGGAGGCCAAGGGGAAGAAGGGAGCCCAGAAAGAAGAGGAGGCCAAGGGGAAGAGGGGAGCCCAAAAAGAAGAGGAGGTGGCCAAGGGGAAGAAGGGAGCCCAAAAAGAAGAGGAGGAGGCCAAGGGGAAGAAGGGAGCCCAAAAAGAAGAGGAGGAGGCCAAGGGGAAGAAGGGAGCCCAGAAAGAAGAGGAGGAGGCCAAGTGGAAGAAGGGAGCCCAGAAAGAAGAGGAGGAGGCCAAGGGGAAGAGGGGAGCCCAGAAAGAAGAGGAGGAGGCCAAGGGGAAGAGGGGAGCCCAGAAAGAAGAGGAGGAGGCCAAGGGGAAGAGGGGAGCCCAGAAAGAAGAGGAGGAGACCAAGGGGGAGAGGGGAGCCCAGAAAGAAGAGGAAGAGGCCAAGGGGGAAAGGGGAGCCCAGAAAGAAGAGGAGGAGGCCAAGAACAGCAAGAATAACGAGCCGCGATAGCCCCTAAACCTGTATGTGTACGGCGGCACAATTTCAAAAGACAGCGCGAATAACGATGATAATGAGAAAGGGAATGGGAGGAATTGAATAATGACTTCAGGTGGAATTGGCAGCGGCCGTTGCCTCACTGATGCGAGTGTAAGGTAGGAGATGAGGAGGCTGGAGGTGGGCGAAGGAAGGCTGGGCTGATAAGGGCTTTGGGGGGAAATGACGGCTCGTGCTGACAAGGTTCCTGCAGATAACGGGTTTGTGCTGACAAAAGGGGTTGTGAGGGAGAGGGGTTGTTTGGAAGCTGAGAAGGGGGTTTTAAAAGTGATAACGCGCTGAAAAGGGTTGTGAAAATAACGAGTTTGATAACAAGGGTTGTGAAGATGATGGGTTGCGATGATAAGGATTGTGTGCCTGGAAGGCGGACTCTGCACAACGGACGCAGACGTCGGGTGAAGTGTGCAGTTGCCGGTAGCAATATGTGCAACACGCCGAGAGACAGCTGGGCAGAAGGACAAGCGAAGTTGAGGAATGGCGATCATGTAGAAGATATTAATCGAATAGTGAAAATGAAATGCATATACACACACGCGCGCGTGTGCGTGTGTGTGTGTATACATATAATATAGTATATATATATATTATATTATATGTATGTGTGTGTGTGCGTGTGCGCGTGTGTGTGTTTGTATATTTATGTATATGTACATATATGTGTATATGTATATAAATATATATGAATATATTTATAAATATATGAAATGTATATAGATATATAAAATGTATATAAATAAATAAATGAATATATATATATATATATATATATATATATATATATATATATATATATATATATATATATATATATATACATATGCATATGTGTGTGAAATGTCTGTATGTCTGCATGTATTTATGCTTTCATATATGCATGCGTATATGCAAACACAAGGACGACGTGAACAGACGCGGCGGAAGTTATTTTCGCTCCGTCCGAGGCCGGAGTGTCGGAGGCGAAGAAGCGGCCGAAACCCGTCACGGGGCGGCCGGGCGCAGGTCACGTGAATGATGCTGCCAGTGTGAGAAGCACCGAGATCTCATCCCATGTGTACTTCTCACCTTATTTCCCCTGGTCTCTTTGTCTTCGCGTGTTTTTGCTTTGGTGGTGAATTTCGAGCTGAGTGAGATTTCTCGGGGCTGGTTTGGTGGTTCGAACTGATGTGCGGCTTTGTCGTGTAAGGACTTTTAATTACGGTGTCGGTGTGTTTTTTTAGCCGTTTTTTCACTCGTGTCGAAGCCAGGGCCGCCTGTCCTAGCGCAGCGAGCGGGACGCGTGGCACCATCGACCGTCTCCCGCGCGGCACCGAGGATGCGCCGGTCGCGGGCTTCCTGATGTACGATGACTGTCGTGGATTCATTTTCTCGAGGAAGATTATGTACTGCTTTATTATTATTGCTGTTTTGTGCGCCTGGGACGAAAGCTTTTTGGTCTGATTGTATGAGATAATAATTCTCTTTTTATCTCGTGAGAAAGTGCTGCTGACGGGCCTTTGTACCGTCTTTTTTGTGGGTATAGTAACTTCCAGATTCTGTGAGGGAAATGCCAGATGCACAAATCTGGAACGGTTCGAAATATTTGACACATGTCTGTCTGTATTTGTTTTTCCTCTGTGAAATGATTATATTTTTCTGCAAAAAGAATGGGAATGATATGAAGGACTTCTGAGGGAACTGCGGTCCTGGGTACTAGGTCGGTAGGGTTTGAATAGCTGTCCGTCGTCTGGAGTCCTGGAAACATGTAGTGCCAGCAGACTTGCCTCCACCGCCACCAAACAGTCACTCCTGGAAGCCTGAGGAAGGGGAGTCGCCGTCTGGAACACCTCCCTTTTCTCTCTAAAGCGCGGCTTCCAGGCTCCTCTAGTGCGCGTTAACGAGTGCAGGTTGATGGTGAGGGATTGCAGGACACTTGGTGACTCTTGCAGAAGCGAGTGAACTAGTTCGCGTGCCAAAAGGACTCGTAATCCTGCCGTTTTCGGGTCCTTTGAGAAAGTGGAGGCGGTGGTGGTGCTGGCCCGCTGTCAGAGACACACACACGCACACAAGGGCTTGTGTACCTGAGGTTGTGGTCCGCTTTACGCGAGTGTGTGTGTGTGTCTCCTTGCTCTCCCCGCTGGATGGTATTTTAATAGCTGTCGTGGTCCCCTCCCCTCCTCCCCATCCCCCATGTGAGTTTGGTAAACATTGCAGAAATTAAGATTGTCTTTATTGAACAATTTGTACCATGTAGAGTTTCCCTCCCAAGCGAGAGTAGTATGTGCAGTAGATGGCTGTGTAGATGCTGGTAGATGAGGTGTGTGCAGTAGTGTTGTGACGTGCTGTTGAATGTCGTGTCCCTCTTCGTCCCCCAGCTCGGCCTGCGAGCCCTCCGCGGCAGGCAGCGTAGGGCGCGCGGGAGCAGGCGAGCGGTTTCCCCTCAGTCTGCCCCTCCAGCATCACGGCCGGATCAGCTGATCGGCGTTCGTCTGACCCGGAGAGACGAGCGCGCGTGGGTGGGAGGAACAGGGAACGGTGCCACCGTCGAAGGTGCCATAAAGTGCAATGTTGCTCCAGTGTCTAGGGAAGGGCCCCGACGAGCAGTTATCAGGCGGTGAGCAGGAGCAGGAGCTGGGGCCGGAGTGTCCTTCTAGTCAGGCTACCGCCTCCACCACCACCGCCGCCACTGCCGCCGCCGCCCGCTCGTGCAATGTACCCTTTGGTGGCACTGTGACGTGGCACGGCCGAGATGCCGCGTCACACTTGAGCAGGATCAAGCACCTCATGAGGACCACCTACGACAGGATTGATGAGAATAGTAATTTGGAGTATGTTCTTGATCGCGGCGGAGATCAAGATTTTCTCTCTCTCTCTCTCTCTCTCTCTCTCTCTTTGTCTGGCCTGGCATGTGCATTCCCCTGCCCACACGACCCCGGCACTGTCGCTTGTCATGAGCCTGTCCTGCTCCCGGGGCTGCCGCTTGCAATTTCTAGGCCTAGGCAATGTATTCCAAGCCTCAGTAGGCTGCACCGGCCGGCCAGTCAGCCATTCAGCCAGTCAAAGCCAGTCTTCCAAGCCATGTCTGCCCCAAACACTTAAACCTCCCTCCCCCCCACCCCCACCCCACCCCAGCCGCACGAGCAACGACCCCTCCCCTCCCTCCCCTCTCTTGACACCCGTGCCCTCCAGCCCTTGCATACTTGTTTACCAACACACTCAGGTTGCATGTGTCGCGCGCGGCTTTCGCGTGTTCATGGCCTCCTTCCGGTGGTGTTGTACAAGGGCCTGGTTCATCCATTAATTCCCTTACAGTTGTTTATTGAGTTAATGATCTGTTCAGGCTGTTGCGTTTATTTATATATTTTTTGTTTTGATCTTTAGCAGCTTCCGTAGTGGCTAGCGCTGCATGTTGGTAACGGGTTGAGGTTACGGCGGGGGAGGGGGCGGGGCAGGGGTGGGGGTGGTGGCTCGAATGTCGTCCTTGTACACTGAATCCCTCCTTCAACATTTGTTTTGCTTTTGACTTTGTTAATCTTTCTCTGTTCTTGCCTGTCCCCCTCTTCTCGTTCGCCTCATATCTTTCACCTTTTCGCAGTCTCTGCTGTTTCTCTCTCTCTCTCTCTCTCTCTCTCTCTCTCTCTCTCTCTCTCTCTCTCTCTCTCTCTCTCTCTCTCTCTCTCTCTCTCTCTCTCTCCCATCTTTATCCCTCTCTTCCTCTCCCTCCCTCTCTTCCTCTCTGCCTCCCTCTCTTCCTCTCCCCCTCTCCCACCCTTTCTTCCTCTCTCCCTCCCTCCTCCCTCGCTTCCTCCCGCCCTCCCTCCCTCCCTCCCTCCCTCCCTCCTCCCTCTCTCTCCCTCTCCCTCTCCCTCTCCCTCCCTCCCTCTCCCTTTTTGTCACTTTTCATTTTCTTCATCCCCCCCCCCACCTTCACGCATTTCATCAGGCTTCTTTCGCCGTTGTATCATCGCCACTTCCCTCTTTTATGTCCGCCATTCGTACTTGTATCCGGTGCGATTTGGCGTCTGTCGCCGGGAATGGCAGTTGTGTGTTGGGTTATAGGGTGGTCTCTTACGCCAGTCTTGGGGTTCCGGGGAATTTTTATTCTTTTATCTGTGATTTCCTTTGTTCTCTTGACGTCATGTTCTTAGTTGGTGTTTTTTTTTCCTCTCCTGATAGCTCTTCTCTTTCTGTCGTTTCGGTTTTGATTTTTTTTTTCACTTGGATTTCATGGGTTTTCTTAGTTATTGTTTAGTTCGTATTTTTGGTATGATGATGATGATGATGATTATAATAATAATAATAATAATAATAAATATTATTATTATTATTATTATTATTATTATTATTATCATTATATATATATATATATATATATATATATATATATATATATATATATATATATATGTGTGTGTGTGTGTGTGTGTGTGTGTGTGTGTGTGTGTGTGTGTGTGTGTGTGTGTGTGTGTGTTTTATCTTATTTCCATCTTCATACCATCTTTATTTTTGAGTACTGCCCCTATCTATATACTTACCTTCCTCCTCCCCCTTCTTCTTCTCCTCCTACTTCTTCTTTTCCTCCTCCACCTCCTCCTCCTCCTCCTCTTCCCCCTCCCCCTCCTCCCTTCCCTTCCCTTCCTCCCCGGCCATTCCCTTCCTCCCCCGCCTTCCCCTCCTCTCCACTCCTCCACAAGAAAAAAAAATATTGACATGACGCCCCAAAGGATGTCTTGCCATGCGTCTTCATCTTCCCGCCACGACAGGCTTCGGAGGGGACGCCTGTGATCTTGTCAAGCGAGGCAGAAATTGCGCTATTCTTACCCTTCTTGTCATTATCAGCATTATTGTTATTATTTTTTTATTTTGTTATTATTATTGTTGTTGTTATTGTTGTTATTTTTATCATTATATTTTTTATATTTTTATTATTATTATTATTTTTATTATTGTTATTATTATTATTATTATTGTTATTATTATTTTTTATTATGATTATAATTATTATTGTTATTGATATTGATATTGATATGCTTATGATTATGATTATGATTATCATTATCATTATTATTATTATGATTATTGCCATGATGATGATTATGATTATTGTCATGATGATTATGATTATGATTATCGTCATGATGATGATGATGATGATTATGATTTTTATCACCATCACCATCATTATCATCATCATTATCATCCCGCTTGCAATGTCTTCGTCTCGAGCCCCTAAAATTCTCGCGAGGCCGGCGTTCGTGTCCGCGCCGCGCCGGTGATGCATCGGCCGAGCGTGTGCAGCGCGGACCGTGTCATCGTGACTTCGGACTCTGTGTTCTGAAGGCGGGGGAAGTGGACTCGGGTGGAGGTGGACTCGGGGGAAGTGGACTCGAGGGAAGTGGACTCGGGTGGAGGTGGACTCGGGGGAAGTGGACTCGGGTGGAGGTGGACTCGGGGGAAGTGGACTCGAGGGAAGTGGACTCGGGTGGAGGTGGATAATGGATTGGGCGGCGTCAGGCGAGTGTGATGGACTGTGCGCTGATGGATATGTATATTTTTTTACTCGATACGCGATAGGTTTATTACGTTTAATTTCTCGGATATGCATAACACGCACGGGGGTGTATACGAGCATTCCTCACGTGCAGATACACAGACTGATGATGATGATAAGACATGGAGTAGATGTTGAAAAGATGATGAATACAAATGAGAATAAGAAAAAAAACATGTAGATAGATATAAAGATGGATTAGAAATTAAGATATAATGAATAATCCTTGAAGAATATAGAAAAATGAATGATGATATAAATAAATAAAGGCAAATTATTCGATAATTGAATTGATAGAAGTAAATAAACACCGCGCGCACATACCTTACTCAATCCCTCCAGGCCTCCTTCACCCAACATTTATATTATAGATGTATATATATAAACACACACACACGCACTCCCTCTCACTCACACACACACACGCACTCCCTCTCACTCACACACACACGCACTCCCTCTCACTCACACACACACACGCACTCCCTCTCACTCACACACACACTCACATACTTACATACTTACACATTCACACACACTCTTCCTCCCCACCCTCCTCTCTCTCTCTCTCTCTCTCTCTCTCTCTCTCTCTCTCTCTCTCTCTCTCTCTCGCTCTCTCTCGCTCTCTCTCGCTCTCTCTCGCTCTCTCTCTTTCCCTCCTCACTCACTCACTCACTCACTCACTCACTCACTCACTCACACTCACACACACACACACACACACACACACACACACACACACACACACACACACAATCACACATACACACACACACACATGCACATACACATGCATACACACACACACACACACACACACACACACACACACACACACACACACACACACACACACACACACACACACACACACGCACGCACGCACACACGTACACACACGCACGCAATATACACACACTACAAGAAACTAAACCTCGCAGGGCGTGTGAGGCTCCCCTTCAATCACGGCGAAGGATAAGTTTACATTCTCTTGTAAACAGATTTTTTTTTTCGAGAGCGACCGAGAATTTTGGTTTGCTCTCGAGGCTTCACCTTCCCTTGACCTGCGATCCTGTAATTTTGTAGGCCTATGTGCGAGTAGGCCTAGGTTTGGGGTCTTTGGGGGGGGGTAGTCGATGGTGGTAAATGATTCTCTCCCCTCCCCCTCTCTCTCTCTTCTACTCGTTTCTTTCTTTCTCTCTGTTTTTTTTTCTTTTGTTCTATTTTTTCTTTATCTCTCCTCTCTCATTCTCTCTTCTTGTTCTTTCTCTCTCTCGTCTTTTTTTCTCTCTTCTCTTTTTCTTTCTACTATCTCTCCTCCATCCCCCCCCCCTCTATTCTCTCTCTCTCTCTCTCTCTCTCTCTCTCTCTCTCTCTCTCTCTCTCTCTCTCTCTCTCTCTCTCTCTCTCTCTCTCTCTCTCTCTCTCTCTCTCTCTCTCTCTCTCTCTCTCTCTCTCTCTCTTTTCCTACATTAACCCCTCAAACCCCGCCTCACCCCTTCCCATGCTTTGCTAGTTTCCATCCAATAAGTTAATCTTTTTGGGACTGAATATAGGTTGAGGTTAGACTGCAGTATTCCATCGCAGTTGGAGGAAAGATTCTGATGTGTATTTATATATATACATGTGTGTTTTCATTTTATTTTTATTTTATTTTTTTTTTCGGGAGCGCGCTTACAACGAAAATCCATCCGCTGTTGTGTAATTAATGGCGACGGGGAGGGCGACGGTATTGTTTATATTTTCAATCCTTGGCACAATTAAGGATTTTTTTGTGATTTACAGTTTCGCTTTTTTTTCTTTTTTTTTCTTTTTTGATTGGATGTGTTTGGGTTTCGTTTTGAATCCGAGCATTGATTGGGGATTTCGCATTGGTTCGGTTCGAATATAGAATACCGTAAATTTTTAATCGACTTTATTTCTCTTATATTTTCCCTGATTTTTCCTTTTCTGTCATCCGCCGGTTATCAACAGTACTTTCTTTTACTCTTCTGCTTTTCATCTTTTTCTTCTTCCTCGTTTGTCTTCTTTCTCCTAACTCTTCTGCTTCCTCCTCTATCTCCTGCCTCCTCATTCTCACCCTTCACCCTCCTCCCTCTCCTCCTTCCTCTTCCTTCCCCTTTCTCCGCCTCCTTGTTCTCACCCTTCACCCTCCTCCCTCTTCCTTCCCCTTTCTCCGCCTCCTCCCTCTCCTCCTTCCGCATCCTCATCCTCACGCTTCTCCGTCTGCTCATCCTCACCCTTCTGCTACTTCCTTCTCGTTCCATTTCCTTCTTCCTCATCCTTCCTTATCCTAATCCTTGACCCCCCTCCCCCTCCCCCTCCCCCTCTCCCACCGTGACATTTATCGGTGGCATTCCAGGCTAGTGCGCCCTTCCTTGACTGACACGCGTTCCCAGGGGATTACAGACAGCATTCCAGTCGCCGCCAGTGAGAGGAGAAGGAAGGGGAGGGGTGGGGAGTGTTGCTGGGGGGGGGGGGGCAACGTCATGCGAAACAATGGTGGGGGTTTTAGGTGGACGGGCCGGCGGGTGAGGTTATTTGGATCTGTTTTTCATTTTTTGTTCTTATTTTTTCCTTTTTTGGGGTTTGTAATCGAAGATGTAGTTTGATTTGTTTTCTTTTTCTTTTTTATGTGGTCTTCCTATACGTTGTATGGGCGTGGATATGGTAGTGGAACATGCGGTGTATAGGCCTACAATAATTGTTGATTTGCATTGGTTGAGGCCGGATGGCGGATTGCATAGAAGACGAAATTATAAAAAAATATACGAATGGGATTGAAAGTTAATCATTTCACCAAACAAGGGATGTAGAAGACGCGTTATTTTACGTTATATTTTCGCCCGTTGGTTTTGCGTAATTCTGATGAAGGTGTAACATCGAACACGTCAATTACGTCCCGTGCTCTGTAAAGATGAGCTTTTCGTTCGTCTCTCTTTTAGCGGGGTTTGGTGGGCTGAGGATGGTGGTGATGATGATGATGGTGGTGGTGGTGGTGATGATGATGGTGGTGGTGATGGTAGTGGTGGTGGTGAGGGAAAGGGTGATTGTGACGGTGGTGGTGGAGGTGGTGGTGGTGATGGATGGGTGTGATGACAGGTATGATGGATGGTGGTGGTGATGGATGGTGGTGGTGGTGGTGATGATGGATGGTGGTGGTTGGTGATGGATGGTGGTGGTGGTGGCGGTGGAGTAGAATGGTGGTGGTGGTGGTGGCGATTTTGATAATGATGGTGAGGGGAAAGATTGTGATGTGATCATGATGAGAAGGAAGATGGTGATTAGGATGAAGATAGCAAGGGGATTGATGAAGGTGATGGTAATAACAAATATGATGATGGCAATGATGATGATGATGATGATTAGTAAGAGAAGGAATATGGCTATTGGTATTAATTATGGCGATGGGATGGTGGCGTCAGCAAAGGTAGCACGTAGGGTGAGATGAAAGGCTAGAGTGGTATCGTTACCGGCGTTGGAATCGTTAAAATAATCCTCAAAGATACACCTTTCTTTTAGTATTCTTTAACAACCATTCAGAATTATTTCCCCGAGCGTAATCGTAGTCTCAAGTGTATAAAAAAAATCGTACACGCCTCTATTCATACCGCGGGCGTGTGGGCGTAGGAGGGACTCGCATAGGAAAGGGCGTGGGCGTGGGATAGGGCGTACTCCTCGAGGGCTGCTGGAGAGGCTGGCGAGGTCTTTGAGAGCGCGTGCTGGCTCGTTAAGGGGGCGGGAGTGCGTGCGCGAGGGTGGGCGGGCGAGCATTGATTTTTTTTTCTTTTTCTCGCTTTTTGATTCGCACTTTCGCTTTGTTGACTTTTTTTTGGTTTGTCTTTGTTGTTCTGTTTCGTTTTCTTTCTCTTTCTGTGTTTTGTCTTATTTTTTTCTTTTCCCTCCCTCCCGTCCTCCCTTCTCCTCCTTCCCCCCTCCCTCCCTCTTCTCTCTCTCTCTCTCTCTCTCTCTCTCTCACTTTGTCTCTGTCTCTCTCTCTCTCTTCTTCTTCTTCTTCTCTCTCTCTCTCTCTCTCTCTCTCTCTCTCTCTCTCTCTCTCACTCCCTCCTCCTCCCTCTCTCCTCTCCCTCTCTCCCTCCCCCTCCTCCTCCCTCTCTCCCTCTCTCTCTCCCTCTCCCTCTCCCTCTCCCTCTCCCTCTCCCTCTCCCTCTCCCTCTCCCTCCGTCTCTCTCGCTCTCTCCCTCTCGCTCGCTCTCTATCAGGGATTGAATCAGTGATATCATTATCTTTATCATTTTCCTTTTAACATTCTTCATATCCATTCATTGTTGCGGATGACCCTGCGGCGCACCTTGTATAAACAGGTCCAGACGAGGAACGAGGTCAAGATCGCATAATATTTAGCTTGCATGCTAGGTCATCGGGTCACGGAGGCTGTGGCTGGGACGTGTACTGTGCGTGGCTTTGCATGTTTATGCTGTGGGAAAGGGGTGGGGGTGGGGGGAGGGGGAGGGTTGAGGGGAATGTTTGCATTTGGTGTCGTCATCGACGAGGGTAAACATTGCAAATGTGACAATCAGTTGACTGTTATAGAAGATGGGAGGATCGTTTAGGTTTGTTTGCTTGTTATGTATACATTTCCCTTCGTCCCTTTGCAGTTTCTCTCTTGAACTGACGTTTATTGTTTGTCTGTTGCAGATGTGAAAGCGACAGCGGGTACTCCGGTGGAGCGTCGGGCACCAGTAGCGCCAGCAGTAGCGTGAGCAGCAGTCGCTCGAGCAGCCGCAAAAGCTCGGCCTCCAGCTTCTGCTCCTCAAGGAAGAGCTCGACGTCAAGTATCTGCTCCTCCAGGAAGAGCTCAGCCTCGAGCGTTGGGGGCCCGCCCTCTCCCGACGCCCTCGCCGCCGCCATGAGCGTGCCCGACGTGGCTCTCAACAACAACAACAACAACAACACGACCATCCCCGAGGGGACCAAGCCAGACCCTTCGGACGACGACCTCAAGCTGCTCGCCGCGCTGGAGGAAGCCAACAGGTCAGTCCTCGAGGCTCTTGTTCCGGGGTCGAACGGCAGGGTGGGCGGGGGGGGGGGGATGTATTTCGCAAGGAGATCGGAAGGAAGGAAGGAGAAGGACGAGGAGATGAAAATAACAGAATGGAGAAAGGAGAGGGAAATAGTAGAGGAGAATAGGTACAGAGGAGAAGAGAGTGGGGATCAAAGGATAGGGAAAGAGTAGAGGAGAATAGGTACAGAGGAGAAGAGAATGGGGATCAAAGGATAGGGACGAGGAAGGCGAGGAGAGGGCCAGGGGAATGGAAAGGGGGTGTTGTGCCACATCTGCGAACCGCGCCATCCACCAGGCGGCCCCCATGGCACTCGCCCTCGCCCACTAATTCACCGTCATTTTCCCTCCCTGTGTGCGGCCATTGTTTTTCCCCAGCAACGCGAAGTATTCCTCATTGCACCCTTTGTACACGTGTTTAAAAGTACGCCATTGTTTTCCATTACTCGTACGGGACACGCCTCCCTTTCTTTCTCTTAGGTATGTATATGCATTTTTTTTAGGAGGGGGTGGAGCGGTATTCCGGTGGAACGACTTGGCATATATTCGCTTTCTGTGCCCTTGTTGTGCAGTCGAGGCAACGTTTCAGCTTGTCTTAGATCGGCTTTTGGTATTCTGTATTGATGGAATTCGTGGACGGGGGAGGAGGTGCTATAGCCTTAGAGGGGGTACCTTCCCTTCCCCTCTCTCCCCTTCCCAATGCCTTTCTCCACCTCCCCTCGCCAGACCCTGTCTCCACCTCTCCTAATTCCGCTCCTCCACCCCTTCCTAATACTCATACTACCTCCTCCCATGTCCCCTCCTCCACCCCTTCCCAATTCCCTTCTTGCCCCCTCCCATGTCCCCTCCTCCACCCCCTCCCTTCCGTTCAGGTATTGTTCTGGTGCAGTAGCCCCCGACGCGGCCATTGGGGCTTAGGAAGGCGTTACTGCTCTCATCTCAGCCCCCTGGTGGGAAGGGATTTGGGGGAGGGAAGGAGAGGGCTTTTTTCCCTCTCCCTCTATCTATTGCTTTGCTTCTCTTTCTCTCTCTCTCTCTCTCTCTCTCTCTCTTCTCTCTCTCTCTCTCTCTCTCTCTCTCTCTCTCTCTCTCTCTCTCTCTCTCTCTCTCTCTCTCCCTCTCTCCCTCCCTCTCTCCCCTCCCTCCCTTCCCTCCTCCCTCCTCCCTCTCCCTCTCCTCCCTCCCCCTTTCCCTCCCCTCCCTCCCTCCTCCTCTTCTTCTTCTTCTTTCTTCTTCTTCTTCTCTCTTCTTCTTCTTCTTCCCTTCGTTCTATCTTCCCTGTCTTCTTCTTCTTTCTTTCTTTCTTTTCCTTTTCTTTCCTTCTCTTTCTCTCCTTTCTCTTCTCTCCTTTCATTTTCATTTTCCTTCCCCTTCTTCCTTCCTCTCCTCCTCCTTCCTTCCTTCCCTCCCTCCTTCCTCCCTCTCTCTCTGCTCTATTCACTATTCATTCTTTTTCCTATTCCTTCTCTCTGTCTGCCTGTCTGTCTATCTATCCATCCCTCATTCTATTTCTTCCCCCCTCTCTCTCTCTTTCTCCCTCTCCCTCCCCCTCCCTGCCTTTCTCTCACATTCCCATTCTCTCTTTCTCTCTCTCCTCTCCCCCTTCTCGCTTACTGTCTCTCTCTCTTTCCCTTTCATTCTCTTTTCTCTCGCATTACAATTGTCATTTCCATTCTTCTGCCTTCATTCCGTGTTCCAAAGCAATGTCACCGATGGCGCCCGCAGTTTAATTGGATCAATACCCTCTCTCGCAACTTGTATTCAAATATCAACTCCTTGTTGATCCTCATTAATTAAGTCCAAAACTAACAGCGACTTGTGTGTGTGTGTACGGTACGGTAATGTGTGTACGTACGGGAGATGGGGGAGAGAGAGAGAGAGAGGACGAGAGGGAAGGAGGGGGGAGAGGGAGAATGAGAGAAGAGGAGGGAAGAAGGGGGGAAGAGGAATTGAGAGTTAGAGACAGGGAGAAATTATGTTTTGATTCGTGAAAGGAGACTTTTTATTAGTAATTTTTGAGAGGAGGAAACCTATTTTGGCTCTTAAATTCAATTCATTGGTTTCCATATATAGCAGTTAGGTAACGTAAGGATAAGTGAAAAAACCTTTGCTCGTCTGAAGTTGTGAGAGAAAGAGAGAGAGAGAGAAAGAAAGAGAGAGAGAGAGAGAGAGAGAGAGAGAGAGAGAGAGAGAGAGAGAGAGAGAGAGAGAAATAGAAAGAGAGAGAGAGAGAAATAGAAAGAGAGAGAGAGAGAAATAGAAAGAGAGAGAGAGAGAAATAGAAAGAGAGAGAGAGAGAAATAGAAAGAGAGAGAGAGAAATAGAAAGAGAGAGAGAGAGAAATAGAAAGAGAGAGAGAGAGAAATAGAAAGAGACGAGAGAGAGGAAGAGAGAGAAAGAAGAAAGAGGAAAGAGAAAGAGAAAGTATGAGACAAAGTGAAAGAAAGAATGAGAAAGAGAAAGAGAAAGAAGGAGAGAGAGAGAGAGAGAGAGAGAGAGAGAGAAAGAAAGAGAGAGAGAGAGAGAGAGAGAGAGAGAGAGAAAGAGAGAGAGAGAGAGAAAGAGAAAGAGAAAGAGAAAGAGAGAGAAATAGAAAGAGAGAGAATGAGAGAGAGAGCTTGAAATTGAAACTAAAGATTAAGATTGAGACGCAGGGAGAGAGAGAGAGAGAGATAGAGTTAGAGACAGTGAACCGTTGTCAAGGTATCGACTCTGCAGGCGGTCTCCATTCGAGTCTAGTTTACGAGCCACAACAACCTGAGCGCAAACAGACGTTGCTATACGGCGCTCTAGCAACGGCCTCCCAAGATCGGTCTTTTTTCTATTATTCTATTGAAGGATTGTGGGTTTTATTTACTTATCCACGTATTATTGCGTGATTTTAAACATTATTTTTTGTCATATAGGTTGTTCGGGATGTGATACCGAGTTCGGAAGGATTAAAGTATTGATTCATTCTACTTGCGATTTCTAAGAAATCTGAATTTCAGCTTTTCACGGTTGACTGACAAGTATTATCAAGATCTGTAATTTGTTTGAAATGGACTTTGCCGTTAGGATGTCTCAGATGATGTTGAGGTTGAATTTAGAATAGCAATGACTTCACGTTAGAATGACAAAAATTGTTTAAATGTTTTTTTTGTAACTCATTTGTGTACAGTATTCGTCCATACAGACATATTTGCACACACGCACGCACGCACACACTCACGCAAGCAAGCGCTATTATATACATATATAAATATATATTTATATATAAAGAGAGAGGGAGGGAGGGAGGGAGAGAGAGAGGGAGAGGAGAGGGTAATATGTGTCTACGTGTATTTATTTACTTATACTCGTTTACATATATACAAAGTTTATATTCAATGGCGTATGTCTTTTATGTATCTATCCTCGGAATCCTTTGATGAACATTTTCATTTATCTTTTCACTCTCTGAAAAGGAGAAAAACTGCTTTGCAAAATGCGCGGCGGAATTGCAACATCCAGAAAGGATTCTAATCGTCGACGCACAAGTGTTGCATTATATACTTTTTTTTGAGAGAGAGAGAGAGAGAGAGAGAGAGAGAGAGAGAGAGAGAGAGAGAGAGAGAGAGAGAGAGAGAGAGAGAGAGAGAGAGAGAGAGAGAGAGAGAGAGAGAGAGAGAGAGAGAGAGAGAGAGAGAGAGAGAGAGAGAGAGAGAGAGAGAGAGAGAGAGAGAGAGAGAGAGAGAGAGAGAGAGAGAGAGAGAGAGAGAGAGAGAGAGAGAGAGAGAGAGAGAGAGAGAGAGAGAGAGAGACAAAAATAGCTCCGGCCACTTCTTTAACAGCAAAGGGGAAAAAAAAACTTATAAAAGAGAACAGCAAGATTACAAAGGAATATGAAGAGAAAAGTTCAGCAAGATGAATTAAAATGTTGGACGCGCGCCGCAAGGAAGCTAATCGCCGACGCCACGAAGATAGAGATAATAATTTAAGATATAATTTAGATATTAAACCGTATACGTGCAAGGTGTCTCGCGGCTCTTTGGCTAATTAGGATCCAGAGGAAGGGCGAGAGGGGGAGGGGGAGGGGGGAGGGGGGAGGGAATGGAAAGAGGAGATGGAAGGGAGAGAGTAGGAGGATGGGGGAGGTGGAAGAGGAAGGAAGGGTAGGAGGGGAGAAAGTAGGAGGATGGGGACAGGTGTAAGAGGGGGAGAAGGGAGGAAAGATAGAAGGGGGAAAGGGGAAGGGGGAGCGGGGGAGGAGGGGTGGATGGAAGAGGAAGGGAGAGTGGGGAGGGAGGGGGAAATGGAAGGGGGAAGGCGGAGGGGACTGGGAAAGGGAGGACGGGAGAAGGAAAGAAGGAGAGGGAGGACTGAGGTAGGGAGAACAGGGCAGAGGGATGTAGGAGGGGCAGCATGAGGGAGAAAGGGAGAGGGAGGGAGAGGAGGAGGGAGGGAAGGGAAGGTGAAAACGTGTAATTACGGAGTGTTATTCTCACGCACTCATGTTCACACAGCCCCGTGTGTTTTACTTTATAGGCCTCCAATGACCCATTTGATGTGTGCGATCCGGGGTATTAATGTCAGATTTATTTCGCTCTGTTTTTTGTCCCTTTTTTACGAGTTAATTGAAAAGTCATCCCCCCCCCCCCAGCCTCTTTTTGGCTTCTTTATGATTTGCTGTTGGCGGGGCTATTTATTTCGGTTTTGGGTTGGCTTCGCTGGTAACTATGGGGATGGGGTTGTGTGTGAAGTAACTTTTTTTCCCCTGTTGCCGGTATGTGTATTTGTTTTAGTTTTGTGTATTTCTCTATGCCTACTGTTTTTTTTTTCTTCTTCTTCTCCGCTACCACCTCCTCTTCCTCTTATTTATGCTGCACCTCCTCCTCCCTCCTCTTCTACCTCCTCCTCTTCCTCCTCCTCCACCCCCTCCACCGCCACTTCCTCTCTACCTGCCTCCTGTTTTTTTTTTTTTTTTTCTTTTTTTCTCCTCCTTCCACCTCCTCCTCCTATCTCTCCTCCACCTCCTCCACCTCCTCCACCCCCACCACCTCTTCCACCACCTCCTCCTCCACCCCTCCACCGCCACTCTCCTCTTCTACCCTCCCTCCTCCTCATCCTCCTCCTCCTCCCTCCTCCTCCACCGCCACCTCCTCCACCTCCCTCCTCCTCCACCTCCACCTCTCTTCCACCGTTCCTCCTCTTCACCACCTCCCCTCCTCCACCACCTCCTCCTCCACCACCTCCTCCCTCCTCCTCCACCTCCTCCTCCTCCACCACCTCCTCCACCACCTCTTCTTCCTCCTCCTCCACCTCCACCTCCTCTTCTTCCTCCTCCTCTTCCACCACCTCCTCCTCCTCCACCTCCTATTCCACCTTCTCCATCACCGTTATCAGCACCATAAAAGTTTCAGCTAGCTATTAGGAGGTTAATGAATGCTATGTTATGTTTCCTCACTTCGACAGGGAGGTAATGATTATAACCCCCCCCCCCACCTCTACCCCCTCTCTTACCTTTATAAGGCAATAATTATGGGTGAATTTTAATTACGTTTTTTTTCTGATTAAGCTTGATTACTTTGATTTTTTTATTGGTGTTGCTGATGTTAGGGTGATGATGTTTACTTCAACGGCCTTTTGCTGATAAGCCAAAGCCGTCTAATATGCGTCTGTCTGTCTCTCTTTATCTGTCTCTTAGATTTTTCGCGTTTTATTTAACCCCCCTTTTCTTTCTTTCTCTTTCTCTATCCATCTATCTATCTATATCGATATCTGTATCTATCTATATCTATCTATTTCTCTCTCTCTCTCTCTGTCTCTCTCTCTCTCTCTCTCTCTCTCTCTCCCTCTCTCTCTCTCTACTCTCTCTCTCTCTCTCTCTCTCTCTCTCTTCTGTCTGTCTCTCTCTCTCCCCCCCCCCCCCCTCTCCCTCTCCCTCTCACTCTACCTCTACCTCTACCTTGCCCATTCCCTTTCTCCTTCTAGCCTTCTGTCTTTCTCTCTTTCTTTCCTTCTTCCCTTTTCTTCCATCTCCTCCTCTTTCTTCCTCATCCCCGGATGCTTTGACGTCCCTCTTCTTGATCCTGTCCTTATAAGTCGATGCTCCTGTCTTGCATCCTGCCTCCCTCTCCCCCTCCCTGCGCCCCTTCACCATTCCTCTCTCACCCTCCTTCCACCTGTCCCCGTCCCTTCCCCCAGTATCGCCATACTCCTCTCCTGCCACCAGCATCTTATCCCCATATTCCTCCGTCCCCCAACCATTTGCTACCCCCCTGCCACTAGTATTCCCATACCCCTGTGCCCCCAATAACCCCATACCCCTCTTCGCCACCAGTATCGCCATACCCCCCCTCTTTAATAACCCAGCATACTTCTCCGTCCCCAATAACCCCATACCCAGCTGGCTCCAGTACCCCCATACCCCTCTGCCACCAGTATCCCCATACTCCTCCGTCCCCAATAACCTCATACCCCGCTGGCTCCAGTACCCCCATACCCCTACCCACCAATATCCCCGCCTCCCTGCCCCCTTCCCCGGTTCCCAAAGCTTTAGTCTCTGCCTAATTCCTGCGTCCACGAGAGAGAGGAGACGCGGCGAGCAATAAGCGAGGGTTCCCTTGGTGAGGCTTGGTGTAAGCTGGGTGCTAAGCCGCTCTTGTGGATGCTGCTGTCCTGGTGATTATTGGGGGAGAGAAGAATATGCGTGTATGTTTAAAAAAAAAAAAGTGGAGATGCCGCTCAAAGTTCGTGGAAGAGGTTGGGATGGAAGGGGAAAGGGAGAATGGATTTAGGATTCATTTTGAGATTTTTGTTGTTATTTATTTTATGTCGATCTTATGTCATGTGTGTTTTCTCTCCCTCCTTCCGTCTTTTGCTTTTTCCTTCGTCTCCCGCCTTTAGCTCTTTTGCCTCTTCCTTCTCCTCCTCGCCCTTCCCTTCCTCTTTTTCATCATGGCCATCATCATTTTTATAAGAAATGGCATAGATGTTTTTCCACAATCATGTTTCTCCCAATCATTTTTCCTCCCCTTTCTCCTTGCCACCTCTTGTCTTCCTTCCCCTTCCCTTCCGCTCTCCCCCAGATTCTGAGTGCGCGCGTGCGCATGTCTTGAAAAAAAAAGCATGCAGGGCCTCTGGTGAGGTATGTGGCACTGGCTCCTCGCCAAAGCTGCTCATCATCCCCCCCCCCCCCCCGGCCCCTCCCTGAGGCGTAGGCTGGATATAAGGATAGGAGCGAGGGTAGACGGATCATCACAGCGATGGGCGGAGACGGGTGGAGGGAGGGAGGGGGGGGGGTGAGGAACCGACAGGGGAGGGGATGTGATTGTAGCCTCCCTCTTGGGTGCTTCCCCCTTCCTTCCGTTGCCTTGCCTCCCCTCGCGGAAGCCAGACAGGCCCGTTTCTTGAGGCGCTGGGATAAGCTGGCGGGGATCTGCATGTGGAGGCACTGGTTGGTACCTGTTCGCTCCGTTTCTTTTCCTCCGTTTCTTTCCTCTTCCTCTCTTTATCCTTTCTTGCCCCTTCTCTTTCTCCTCCGGGAATTTCTTAGAAGTTATGAAGTTATGGAAGTGGGAGTGGAGACAGAAAGGGAGTGGAAGCGGGAGTGGAGACAAAGAGAAGGGGAGTGGAAGCGGGAATGGAGACAAAGAGAAGGGGAGTGGAAGCGGGAGTGGAGTTAGAGAGAAGCGGCGTGGAAGCGGGAGTGGAGACAGAGAGAAGGGGAGTGGAAGCGGGAGTGGAGACAGAGAGAAGGGGAGTGGAAGCGGGAGTGGAGACAGAGAGAAGGGGAGTGGAAGCGGGAGTGGAGACAGAGAGAAAGGGAGTGGAAGCGGGAGTGGAGACAGAGAGAAGGGGAGTGGAAGCGGGAGTGGAGACAAAGAGAAGGGGAGTGGAGACAAAGAGAAGAGGAGTGGAAGCGGGAGTGGAGACAAAGAGAAGGGGAGTGGAAGCGGGAGTGGAGACAGAGAGAAGGGGAGTGGAGACAAAGAGAAAGGGAGTGGAGACAAAGAGAAGAGGAGTGGAAGCGGGAGTGGATGGGCAGGCGAATAGAGGAGTTGAAGGCAAGTGGAAGGAGGGCGGAGGGCGGAGGGGCGCAGGGCGTGCGTGTCGGAGAACGGCCCCCTCGCACTCTCAAAACAAACGCTCTCTGACCCCCTGCTATTTTTTCAAGTGGAAAGAGTTGACATAATGGAATGAAAGATGGGGACTAGAACGGAAGGAAAGACAAAAACA
>NW_027213280.1:20000-21999 GCF_042767895.1 Penaeus vannamei | reverse complement strand
GTGGCTTCGTTTGTGTAAGATAATCTCGTTATCTGGGGGGGGGGGGCACTGTGGTTATTTTCCTGCTTGGGTTTTGGGATGTTTTTTTTCCGACTTAGGTCATCTCTTTTCATATCGGTGCGTTCTTGCAGTTTTTTTCCTCTTTTTCTCTTTCGCTCTCTCGCTCTCTCTCTCTATCTATCTATCGATCGATCTATCTATCTATCTATCTATCTCTATCTCTATTTCTCTCTCTCTCTTTGTGTGTTTCTCTTTTCTCTTCTTTTCCTCTCTCTCTCTCTCTCTCTCTCTCTCTCTCTCTCTCTCTCTCTCTCTCTCTCTCTCTCTCTCTCTCTCTCTCTCTCTCTCTCTCTCTCTCTCTCTCTCTCTCTCTTCTCTTTCTCTCTCTCTCTCTCTCTCTCTTTCTCTCTCTCTCTACAGAGAGAGAGAGATACAGAAAGAGAGAGAGAGAGAGAGAGATGGATTTATACACGCACACGCGCTCACACACACATCCGTCTCTCTCGCTCTCGCTTTCTCGGTTCCTCTCTGTTTTTTTCTTTATTTTCCTTTGTAATAGTCTGTTGAAAGCCGTGCAGCCATCGCCCGGACGAAGGCGGTTTTGGTCAGCTTTGGCCTCGCCGTTGCAAGGTGGACGGCGCTCGCGTTGCAGGCTTTTGTTACGCCCTTGCAGCGGGAGGCTAATACACCCCCCTCCCCTCCCCTCCCTCCCTTCCCCCACCCCACCCCTGTCATTGTTGTCGCGTTACTTGCTTATTTTTCATTGTTTTTTGTTCCGTTTGTCATTCATGTCGTTTTTTTTTTCTCTTTTCTCTTGCTCTGACAGGTGATTCTTCCTTGGAAAAGCTGTTGCCGGGGAATATGGCTTAAGCGGCTGTTTGTGTTCGTTGTCAGTGGTACATTTTAATACCAGTTACTGCTTTCATCACCGTTTTGAAAGTGGCGGGTGGCTGTTATCTATTAATTTTGTATTTAATCGTCGTATGCACCTGTATTCATTGATATTGTATTTAATTACGGTATGCACCTGTATTTTGGTTGAGTTCATTGTATTTTTCTTTCTTAAATTTTCCTTGCTTTCAATCGCAGGATAATTTGAGCTCTTTAGGTAAGCGAGAGCAGGTTGGGACGACGGCCGTTGGGGGGGATGACCCATGAAGGTCACGCCCACCGGTTCAGGTGCATCTCGCTGGCTGGCCCACTGGTCCACTACGCCCCCGGTCTCTGGCTCTCACTCTCGCTCTCGCTCCCTCTTTATTTTGTTTTCGGCTTTCCGCTCTTCCTTGTCTCCCTCTCGTCTTGCTGTCCCTCGCCCCTCTCTGTCTGTTTCTTGTCTCTCTCTTCTCTCTTTTCTCTTCTCGTCGCTTCTCTTCTCTTCTCTTCTCTTCTCTTCTCTTCTCTTCTCTTCTCTTCTCTTCTCTTCTCCTCTCCCTCTCCTCTCCTCTCCTCTCCTCTCCTCTCCTCTCTCCTCTCTCTCCTCTCCTCTTCTGCTTCTCTTCTCTTCTCTTCTCTTCTCTTCTCTTCTCTTCTCTTCTCTTCTCTTCTCTTCCTCTTCTACTTCTCTTCTTCTTCTTCTTCTCTTCTCTTCTCTTCTCTTCTCTTCTCTTCTCTTCTCTTCTCTTCTCTTCTCTTCTCTTCTCTTCTCTTCTCTTCTCTTCTCTTCTCTTCTCTTCTCTTCTCTTCTCTTCTCTTCTCTCTCTCTCTCTCTCTTCTCGATCTTACTCTTTTCCTCCCCTCTCTCTCCCCTTCCCTTCCTCCTTCCTTCCCTTCTTCCTTCCATCCTCTTTCTCCACGACATGCGCAAAGAGTGTTAAGAGAGAATCGCGAGAAACCGCAACTGAAGATCCATAAAATAGAAGAAAAAGAATAAAGTCACGATGTGAAAGTAGGACACACGGCGGTATGAAGAAAAAAAAAATACATACATACATACATACATACATACGTGTGCATACTTTCTTTCCTGCGCGAATTTCAAGACTTTCGCGCACCGCACAGT
>NW_027213280.1:12500-15000 GCF_042767895.1 Penaeus vannamei | reverse complement strand
GATAGCGGATGATGTGGATAGCGAATGATGTGGAAAGCGAATGATGTGGGTAGCGGCTGATGTGGATAGCAGCTGATGTAGATTGCGGCTGATGTGGAAAGCGGCTGATGTGGAAAGCGGCTGATGTGGGAAGCGGCTGATGTGGATAGCGGCTGATGTGGATAGCGGCTGATGTGGATGGCGGCTGATGTGGATAGCGGCTGATGTGGATAGCAGCTGATGTGGGTAGCGGCTGATGTGGAAAGCGGCTGATGTGGATAGCAGCTGATGTAGATTGCGGCTGATGTGGAAAGCGGCTGATGTGGATAGTGTTTGATGTGGGTAGCGGCTGATGTAGATGGCGGCAGCGGCTGATGTGGATAGTGTTTGATGTGGGTAGCGGCTGATGTGGGTAGCGGCTGATGTGGATAGTGTCTGATGTGGATAGCGGCTGATGTGGGTAGCGGCTGATGTGGATAGTGTCTGATGTGGATAGCGGCTGATGTGGATAGCAGCTGGTGTGGATGGCGGCTGATGTGGACAGCGGCTGATGTGGACGAGTGGTTGAGAGTGGAAGATGTGGCCTGGGTCTCTCGCGAAGGCTATTTTTTTTGTCATTGTTACAGCATTATCTCCCGGCCGCGTTGTGTACTCCGGATCTCCAGTTGACACGTACTCTGGTCAGGGGACGAGTCGTCGGGGGCGGGGCTGGGGTGGGGTGGGGTGGGGGTCTTTAACTGCATCCCCCTCAGCATCCCGTCAACCCCTCCCCCTCCCCTTCACTCCGCCACCTTCCTCTCTCCCTCCCTCCTTCCCACCCGTCCCGCCTTCTCCCTCCCTCCCTCTCTCCCTCCCTCCCTCCCTCCCTCCCTCCCTCCCTCCCTCCCTCCCTCCCGTCCCGCCTTCACGCACCTGCGCACCTTAGCTTCTGGTGTTTTTTGCGTGCGAGTGAGGTAATGCTGTTGAGAGAGAGGAGAGGGGAGTGGAGGCGGTGGGAGGGGAAGAGAGGAGGGGAGGAGGGGAGGAGGCGAAGGAGGAGAGGGGAGAGGAGGGAGGGAGGGAGGGAGGAAAGAGAGAGAAATGGGAGGGAGGGAGGAAGAGAGAGGGAGGAGGGAGGGGGAAAGAGAGAAGAAAGGAGGGAGGGAGGGAGGAAAGAGAAAAGGGAGGGAGGGAGGAAAGGGAGAAAGAGAGAAAGGGAGGGAGGGAGGGAGGGAGGAAAGAGAGGAGAGGAGAGGAGGCGAGAGAGGAGAGGAAAGAATAAAGAGAAGGTGAGAAGTTGCGAGGTGAATATAAGGGAGAGGAATAACGAAATAGATAAAGAAAAAGAAATCGGAAAAGAGAAGCACCAGAGACCCGCAGAGAAGAGGAGGAAGGGAAAAGAAATTTCTCAAGGGGAATTCTCTCCCGAGCCGTTCGTGCGTTCGTCCGTTCGCCCGTGACGTTACATATTTTGTTCGCGCGAAGGGTCAAAGGTCACGATTCCTTTAATGTCGCTCGCGATTGTTCTTGTTATTGGTCTTCGTCATTGCCGTTCATTCATAAACTCTCGTCGGCGGGATTCGTCGGCCGCTGATTGGTCACGTTTCCCTTCACCGCGATCGGCTATTGGTCCGCGGCGCCCACGGGGGGGTGGGGGGTGGAGGGGGAGGGGGGAGCCAATTAGAATGGGGCTTTGTGATGACGGATTGTTGCGATTGGCTCGTGTGACGTTTCGAGGGATCCGCGCGTCGATCGGCTGCGATCCCGGGGAAGGCGCGCGGACGTCTTCTTCTATCGACGCACCAGCTTTTTTTTATCGACGCACCAGCTTTTTTTTTATCGACGCACCAGCTTTTTTTTTTTTATCGACGCACCAGCTTTGTTCAGGAAATCGGGGATTTTTTTTTTTTTTTTTTTGACGACGCATGCTCCGTCCGGTCGTCTTTTGTTTTCCCCAACGCGAGTCATTGCAGGAGCGGCAAGAGGCGACTGTAAACAACAAAATGGAAAGGTTAAGGGCCCTGGTGGAGGCACCAGACGCCGCTGCGTGCCACCATTTCCACCCTTGGTCCTTCCACCCAGGGCCCTTCTTCCACTCTCGGCCCTTCTTCCACTCTCGGCCCTTCTTCCACTCTCGGCCCTTCTTCCACTCTCGGCCCTTCTTCCACTCTCGGCCCTTCTTCCACTCTCGGCCCTTCCACTCTCGCCCCTTCCACCCTCGGCCCTTCCACCCTCGGCCCTTCCACCCAGGGCCCTTCTTCCACTCTCGGCCCTTCCACCCAGGGCCCTTCTTCCACCCTTGGCCCTTCCACCCTCGCCCCTTCCACTCTCGCCCCTTCCACCCTCGGCCCTTCCACCAGCGCGGAAGTTGTAGGACCCAAAAGCCCGGAAGACCGCCTGCATCCTGCCCGCCCGCCCTCCCGCCCTCCCGCCCATAGCCCGCCCATCGCCCGCCGCGGCCTCCCCATCCTGTCCGTCTTTGGGACTTATCTCCGCTGCTCGACCGGGGAGATGTTTCGGACTGTTTGTCTGTCTGTCTCTG
>NW_027213280.1:0-5000 GCF_042767895.1 Penaeus vannamei | reverse complement strand
TTTTTTTTGTTATTATCATGAATATAGATATTGGATTTTTTTTATTTTTTCTTCTTCGTCTTGTTATTGTTTTTGTTGTTGATTTTGTGATGATTATGGCGATTAATACGAATACCATTGAGAATGATTAGTATTATAGTTATTATTCTTACTGTGATATGAATATCCTCCCTTCCCTTCCCTTCCCACTCCCCCGCTATCACCCCCACCCCGGCGAGGAGGCTGAGACCCGGATGAAGAAGTGGGTGGGAACTCATCTTCCCCCCACCCCACCCCCACCCCCAACCCCCCCTTGCGAACTCCCACGCATTTCCGCGATTTTGGAAAGGATGTTCTCGCGTTTTTTTTTTTTTTTTTTTTTTCTCTCTCTCTCTTTTTTTTTTTTTCTTTTCCTTTTTTTTCCTCTTTTTGGAGCGTGGGGGGGTATTTTTTTGGGGGTGCGGCGTTCTTCCTTCCGTGGATTGCTTCTTGTTTGCGATTCGGGTTCCTTGAGTTTGTTTGTTTGTATGTTTGTTCTTTTGCGAGGAGTGTGTCTCGGGGGGGGGGGGGGGTTTGGTGTGGATGTGCCGTCTTCTGTATACATGTCTCTCTCTCTCTCCGTCTCTCCTCTCTCTGTGTCTCTCTTTTATATATATATATATATATATATATATATATATATATATATATATATATATATATATATATATATAGTTACCTCCCTCCTACTCCTCCTCCTCCTTCTCCTTCTCCTTCTCCTTCTCCTTCTCCCTCTCCTTCTCCTTCTCCTTCTCCTCTTCCTCTCCTCCTCCTTCTCCTCCTTCTCCTCTCCTCCTCTCCCCCTTCTCCTCCCTCCTCTTCCTCCTCCTCCTCTTTTCCTCCCTCCTCCTCCTCCTCCCTCTCCCTCCTCCTCCCCTCTCCCCTCCTTCCCCCTCCTCCCTCCTCTCCCTCCTCCTCCCTCCTCTCCTCCCCTCTTCGCGCGGGTTCGAACCGCTAATTCCTCTTCGTCTTTCGGCCTTTCGTCTCGCCGCCGCGCTCGCCTCCTCCTCCTCCTCCTCCTCCTCCTCCTCCTCCTCCCAGACCCCGACACCGGATCGATCTTTGATTTATGCCTCCCGGGGGGGGGATGTAGTAGGAGGAGTGGGGAAAAGGGAGGGGAAAGAGGAGGGATGGGGAGGTAGGGGGGGAGAGGGGTAGGGAGGAAGGAGGAGGGAGGAAGGGTGATGGGGGGGGGGGAAGGGGTGGGGAGGGAGAGATGAGGGGAGGGTGGGAAGAGGAGGGTGATGGGGGGAATGGGAGGGGTGGGTGGGAAAGGGGAGGGGGTTGGGGGTAGGATGGTGGAGAAAGGGAGGATGGATGGGGGAAGGAGGGGAAGAATGGTGAAGGGAAGGATGGTGGAAGGAGAAGGTGTGAAAGTGTGGGGGAAAGAGACAGGGAGAATGGTGGAAGCGGAAGAGGGATGGGGGTGGGGGAAGGTGGGCGGGGGAGGTGGGAGGTGAAAGGGGAAGAGTGAAGGATAGAGAAGAGAAAAGGGTGGGGACATGGCAAAAAGGGGAGGAGATGGAATAGCAGCAGCAACCGCAGCATCAGTAGGAGAAAGAGAAGGAGAAGGAGAACAAGAAGAAGAAGAAGTAATAGTAGTAGCAGTAGTAGAAGAAGAAGACGTTTAGAAGAAGTAAAGAGAAAAAACAGGAGAGAGAGAATGGAGATAAGTAGACGGGCGAAGAGGAGGAGGCCGAGAGCAACGGGTGGTGGAGAAGAAGAAGAAGGAGAAGGAGAACAAGAAGTAATAGTAGAAGTAGTAGAAGAAGAAGACGTGTAGAAGAAGTAAAGAGAAAAAGTAGGAGAGAGAAAATGGAGATAAATAGACAGGCGAAGAGGAGGGGGCCGAGAGCAACGGGTGGCGGAGAAGGAGAAGGAGAAAGGAGAACAAGAAGAAGTAATAGTAGCCGTAGTAATAGTAGAAGTAGTAGAAGAAGAAGACGTGAAGAAGAAGTAAAGAGAAAAAGCAGGAGAGAGAGAAGGGAGATAAATAGACAGGCGAAGAGGAGGAGGCCGAGAGCAGCGCGTGGCGGAGAAGGAGAACAAGAAGAAGAAGAAGTAATAGTAGTAATAATAGTAGAAGAAGAAGACGTGTAGAAGAAGTAAAGAGAAAAAGCAGGAGAGAGAAAATGGAGATAGGTAGACGGGCGAAGAGGAGGAGGCCGAGAGCAGCGGGCGGCCGAGAAGGAGAAGGAGAACAAGGAGAAGACATAATAGTAGTAATAATAATAGTAGAAGAAGAAGTAAAGAGAAAAGGGAGGAGAGAGAGAATGGAGATAAATAGACGGGCGAAGAGGAGGAGGCCGAGAGCAGCGGGCGGAGGAGGAGCGCGTGGCCGACAGCAGAACGGTTTTGTGCAGAAAGGTTAGCATGAAGAATTAAAAAGGCCGTGTAATGCTGCCGAGGCTTGAGCGAATAATCCCCCTCGTCCCCTCCGTCTCCCTCTTCCCCTCTTTCGCTCCCCTCTCTCTGTTCTCCTTCCCCTTTTTTTCTGTCTTATCACTTTTGGTTTTCATTTTTTTTTCTTTTCTTTTCTCCTTTCTATCTATCATCCTTCTTCTCTTTCCTTCTCCTTTTCCCCCCTTTCTTCACCCTCTTTTCTCCTTCCACACTCCCCTTTTCTCCCCTCCCCTCCCTGCCCTCCTCCCCTCCCCTCCTCCCCTCCCCTCCCCTCCCCTCCCTCCCCTCCCTTCACCCGCCCTCCCCGCATTCTTTTGTTCATTTGCACACAAGCGTCGGTGATAACTCTTGCAGAACCGACCAGAGGAGGAAGCAACATTGTTCTTTGTTCAGAGGTGTTGCGCTTGTTCATTCCGGTGTTCGAGTGCGCTTCGCTGTGTGTTTTGGGTTTGGCGGGTGTGGCTGAGGTAGGGTAGGTAGGGGGGGTGTAGGGGTTGGTGTAAGGACGGAAGTGAAATATTTTTTGCTTTATTATTATTTTTGATTATTATGATTGTTGTTGTTGTTGTTGTTGTTGTTGTTGTTGTTGTTATTGTTGTCATTGTTATTATTATTATTGTTGTTGTTATTGATATTATTGTTGTTGTTTTGTTATTTTTATTTATTATTATTATTATTATTATTATTATTATTATTATTATTATTATTATTATTATTATTATTAATTATTATTATTGTTAATTATTATTATTATTAAGATTAATTATTCTTTTTTTTCTTTTTTTTCTTTTTCTTTTTCTTTTTTTTGTCTTTTCCTCATAGCTCCCGTTCACCGATGCGTGCGACAGGCGCAAGGAAAAGCCTCCCGTTTGGCTCTTTTGTTCGCGTTTTGGCCTTCAAGGCAGCGATGCGGCGAAATGGGAGCGCTGGCGGGGCGATTAAAGGGAAGAGGAGGGAGGAGGGAGGGAGGAGGGAGGAGGGAGGAGGGAGGAGGGAAAGGGGAGAAGGAGGAGGAGGGGAAAAGGGGAGGAGGAGGGGGAAAAGGAGGAGGAGGGAGGGGGAAAGGAGGGAGGGAGGAGGGGGAGGAAAGGAGAGGGAGGGAGGGAGGAAAAAGGAAAAGGAGAAGAGAGGGAAGGAGGGGAGGGGGTAGAGGAGAGGGGGAAGAGACAGGAAGGGAAAGGGGAGGGAGATGAGGAAAAGACAGGAAGGGGAAGAGTAGAGAGCAAAATGGAGGTAAAAGAGAGAAAGGAAGAGGAGGAGGGGGAAAGGGAGGGGGAGACGAGAGACCATATGTGAGGGGAAAGGGTAGAAAGGGGAGTAGAAGGGAATGGAAAGCGAGTTAATAGAAGGGTAGGCGAAAGGGGAAATTTTGCTTCTGGGGAGGATTTGCTCATCGCGGGGGCGGGGTCGAGAGAGGGGGAGGGAGGAGAGAGGAGGGAGGGGACGAGGAAGGAGAAGGAAGCAACGGAAGGGAGGGGAAGAGAAATGTCCAAAAGAGAAATTAGGATCAAAATAATAAAAAAAAGAATCGAGGAAGATATCGCCGATTGAGACAAAGGAATACGGATAGAGGGAGAAGCAAGGACAGTAAAGTAAGTAGGAGCAAAAGAGGAAGAGGGAGAGAAAGGGGAAGAGGAAGAGGGAAGAGGAATAGGAGAAACAAGGACAGTAAAGTAAGTAGGAGCAAAAGAGGAAGAGGGAGAGAAAGGGGGAGAGGAAGAGGGAAAGGAAGAGGAATAGGAAGGAGCGCGGAGAATTAGAAAAAAAAGGGCGAGAGGAGGAGTAAAGGGAGGGCGGGTGAAGTGCAGAAAGGTTACCGTGAAGTATTGATAAGGCAGCAGGGCGGGCGAGGAGGAGGGAGGGAGGGAGGGAGGAGGGAGGACTGGGAGGGTTGGAAGGAGGAGGGAGGGAGGGGAAGCCAGGGGGGGGTTTGGGAAAGGAGGGAGGGAGGGAGGCCTGGAAGAGCAAGAGGGAGGGAGGGAGGGAGGCCTGGGAGGGCAAGAGGAGGAGGATGGGAGGCAGACCAGCTCCCGCTGCTGCCGCATCATGCCGCGCTGCCGGGGGGGTGGGGGTGGGGGATGCTAGCGAAGGGTGTTGTAGGGAGCATAGGGAGGAGGGATCGCTGCAGGATGGGGGCAGGAGAGAGAGAGAGAGAGAGAGAGAGAGAGAGAGAGAGAGAGAGAGAGAGAGAGAGAGAGAGAGAGAGAGAGAGAGAGAGAGAGAGAGAGAGACTTGGTGAGTGAGTGAGGGGAAATGGGAAATATTGCTTGAGGAGAGGGGAGGCGAAAGAGAAGAGGGAGGTGGGAAGGCGACGAGAGAGAGAGAGAGGGGGAGGGAGGGAGGGAGAGAGGGAGAGGAGGAGGCCCAAGGCTTGAGGACGAGGGAGGGATCCAAGTCGCAGGAGAGGGGCCCGAGGATGAGCAAGGGATAGATGGTGTTGATGGCGTGTACGTGTGAGTGAAGGTGCCTTTTGCTTTGCTTTTTTTTTTCTTGTTTTGTTAAGCTTATTTGAAGTGTCCGTGAGGCTCCTGGTGCGGGCCGGGAGCGTGGGAATGTCGGTGATGCTAATGGCCCCTCTG
>NW_027213279.1:10000-17104 GCF_042767895.1 Penaeus vannamei | reverse complement strand
TCCCCCTTCCCATCGCATTTCTCGCGTGTCCTTCCATTCCCTCCGTTTATCCTGCCTTTTCTCTCTCCTTCCCATAGCATTTCTCGCGTGTCCTGCCATTCCCTCCGTTTATCCTGCCTTTTCCCTCTCCTTCCCATCGCATTTCTCGCGTGTCCTTCCATTCCCTCCGTTTATCCTGCCTTTTCTCTCTCCTTCCCATCGCATTCCTCGCGTGTCCTTGCATTCCCTCCGTTTATCCTGCCTTTCCCCTCTCCTTCCCATCGCATTTCTCGCGTGTCCTTCCATTCCCTCCGTTTATCCTACCTTTTCCCTCGCCTTCCCATCGCGCATCTCGTCGGCCTGTCGATGCAAGCAGAGGTCGCGAAGGCAAGCGCACGCACAGACAGACGCACGCGGCCTAATCTCCCTAATGTCTTTATAAACGAGAACTCCTTGGGCGTAACTTTCCGAGTCCTCCGCCCGGGAAACAAATGGCAGAAAAGGAGGGAGGGAAGGAGGGAAGGAAGGAGGGAGAGGGAAAGGAGGGAAGGAGGGAGGGAAGGAGGGAGGGAAGGAGGGAGGGGAAGAAGGGAGGGGAAGAAGGGAGGGAAAGGAGGGAGGGAGGGAAAGGAGGGAGGGAGGAAAGGAGGGAAGGAGGGAAGGAGGGAGGGAAAGGAAGGAGGGAGGGAGGGAGGGAAGGAGGGAAGGGAGGGAGGGAAAGGAGGGAAGGAGGGAGGGAGAGGGAGGGAGAGAAAGGGGGAAGGCTGCACTCGCCCTCACCCTCGCCACAGGGGTCAAACAAGGTCAAGAGCAGCACCTCCTCCCAAACGCTTCACGTCACAAACAAAAACTAGGTCAAGTGGGCGCCGGTGCAAAGATGCCGGTGTCAGGCTAGGTCACGTCTGCAGGGCCGCCCCGCCCGCACCGGGACGAGAGAAAGGCGGAACGAAGAGACAATAGGGCAGAACGAGAGAATAATGGAAAAAAGGGGGGGGGGAACGGGGGAAAAGGGTGTGACGCCAAAAAAGGAAAAAAAAACACGTCCCCGTCTTCCCCCTCCCTTTCCTCCCTCACGTTTTCACCCCTCCCCCTTTTTCCTCTTCTTCCTTCCCCCCCTTCCTTCCTTCCTTCCCCTTCCTCCCCCCCCCCCCCTCCCCCCCCCCCTTTCCCCCCTTCCCCCCTCCCCCCCTCCCCCCCCCCCTCCCCCCCCTCCCCTCCCCTCCCCTCCCTTCCCGTCCCCTCCCCTCCTCCCTCTCCCCTCCCACAAACAACAAACAACAGAGATTCCTGAAGACGCGATGGAAGGGGGGCCCAGCGCAAGCCAGAGGCGAGTGATACATATGCATGCAGGTGTCACCAGGCCTTGTCAACACGTAATCCAACAGCAACAGGATGCAGCGGCGGCCACTGCAACAGACCCACAGGAATATTTTAAGAAGCGGCTCGCGGTGGGGGGAGGCCACAGCGACCCCGCATAATGGGAGGAAAGGGAGGGGGAGGAGGAGATTTGAATACGAGTGAGAAGAGGGTGAGAGGCAGGGGGGGGGGAAAGGGGGGGGAAGGGAAGGGGGAGAAAGAGAGCGGGGTGAGAACGAGGGGCGAGGGGGGAACGGGGGAGGGGGAGAACGAGAGGGGGGAGAAGGGGGGGAGGAGAAGAGAAAAAAAAAAAAAAAAAAAAAAAAAAAAAAAAAAAAAAAAAAAAAAAAAAAAAAAAAAAAAAAAAAAAAAAAAAAAAAAAAAAAAAAAAAAGGCGGTTAACAACGGGGCGGGCGGGGCAAGGGGGGGCGGGGGGCGGGCGGCGGGGGGCAATGACAAAAATAGGAGGAGGGTGAAGAGATAAGGGAAAAAAACAAATTGGGGGGTTGGAAGGGGGGGAAGGGGGAAAAAGAAGAGGAAAGAAAAAAAGGAAAAAAAAAAAAAAAGGAAGGGGGGGGGGGAAAAAGGAAGATGAAGAAAAAGGGGGGAAAAAAAAAGGGGGGGCAGAGGAGTAAGAGGACGAAGAGGCAGAGAAAAGAAGACGACGAAGAAGAAGCAGCAGAGGGCGCCGTCAACGCCTACAGCGCCACTTTCTCCCCTGGCGGCCAGTTTCCCGCCCGTTAAGTAAGCCCGCGACCGATTCTTCCCCCTCCCCCCAACCCCCCACCCCGAAAAAAAAACTGGTATAATACCGGGATCCGACGCACTCTCCCTTCCTGCAGCGCTGGCACCGCGGACTCTTGCAACACACGCCCTCCGACGCGGGATCCTCCTCCGGATCAGCCGCCGCGGGAAGCCTTTTTGGCCGAAGATGATCAAGCGGCGTCCTGATCGGCGGCCGAGCCCGAGGAGAGCGGCGCCCCCCGTCGGTGACTCGGGGAGGTCGCGCCGCCGAGGAGGATCGGTTCAGACTCGAATTCACATCCTCACAGGGCCACACATCCAGCCTTACACTCTCACACACAACCTCACACCCTTAAAGAGCCTCACAGACAGCCTCACGCCCTCACAGACTCCCTCATCCCCTCACAGACCTCACATCCTCACAGGGCCATACATCCAGCCTCACTCCCTCACACCCTTAACATACATACACACATATTTATTCATATATACATGTACACATACTCACACATCCATACATACATACACACATTTATTCATACATACATGTACACATACTTGCACATCCATACATACATGTACACATACTTACACATCCATACATACATGTACACATACTTACACATCCATACATACATGTACACATACTTACACATCCATACATACATGTACACATACTTACACATCCATACATACAGGTACACATACTTACACATCCATACATACATGTACACATACTCACACATCCATACATACATGTAATACATGCATACATGTATTCACATGCCTACTTACACATATACATACATACAAAAGTACATACATACATACATACATACATACATACATACAAAAGCACACATACGTACATAAATACACGCGCACACACAGACACAGACACACAGACACACATCTTTTTCTCACTCTCGCAGCGCACATTACATTCCCATTTCGCCGTCCAGCATCTCGCCCAGCCTCGGCCGTCCCTCATCTCCCTCACACCCTCATCATAGCCTTACTCATTATGGCCGCAGTCTTTCACGCCCCATTCAGAGCTTCCCGGGCTCATGTGCACTCACAGAGCCTCACACCCTCACAGAGCCACACAGCCTCTCACCCTCAAAGCTTCCCAGGCTCATACCCTTGCAGAGCCCAGCACACAGCCTCACACCCTCACAGAGCCACACAGCCTCTCACCCTCAAGAGACAGCCTCATACCCTTGCAGAGTCCCGCACACAGCCTCACACCCTCATAGAGCCACAAAGACAGCCTCACACCCTTGCAGGGACACAATTACAGCCTCACACCCTCAATGGCAGCCTCATACCCCACAGAGCCATACAGCCACACAGCCAGCCTCACACCCTTACAACCATCCTTGCACCCTCACTCCCTCACAGAAAACCTCACACCCTCAAAGGGCCAAACAGCCAGTACTCTCACACCCAGCCTCGCCCCCTCACAGACATCCTCTCATCCTCACAGGGACACACATCCAGCCTCACTCCCTCACACACAACCTCACACCCTTAAAGAGCCTCACAGACAGCCTCACGCCCTCACAGACTCCCTCATCCCTTCACAGACCTCACACCCTCACAGGGCCATACATTCAGCCTCACTCCCTCACACCCTTAAAGAGCCTCACAGACAGCCTCACGCCCTCACAGAGCCTCACAGACTCCCTCACACCCTCACAGCGGGCCGGGTTCTCTCCTCCGACCTGCAGTAGCTATGATATTGATCTGCCTCAGCCTCCCGTCCGCCCACCCCTCCCCTGCTCTCTTCTCTCCCCTTTCCTCCCTCTCTCTCTCTCTCTCTCTCTCTCTCTCTCTCTCTCTCTCTCTCTCTCTCTCTCTCTCTCTCTCTCTCTCTCTCTCTCTCTTTTGTCTCCTCCCCCTTCCATCCATCTCTTTTCTCTCTCTTCTCTCCCTCCCTTCCATCTCTCTCTCTCTCTCTCTCTCTTCTCTTCTTCTTCTCTCTCTCTCTCTCTCTCTCTCTCTCTCTCTCTCTCTCTCTCTCTCTCTCTCTCTCCCTTTTGTCTCCTCCCTTCCATCTCTCTCTCTCTTGTCACCTCCCTTCCATCCATATCTCTATCTTTCTCTCTCTTGTCTCCTCCTTTCCATCTCTCCCTCTCCCTCTCCCTCTCCCTCTCTCTCTCTCTCTCTTGTCTCCTCCCTTCCATATCTCTCCCTCTCTCCCTCTCCCTCTCTCTCTCTCCTTTCCATCCATTCTCTTCGTCGGCTGTTCCGAGAGTCGTCCCTTCTGTTCCGTGCCGCTTCGAGTGTGAGAGTCTTCCCCGCCAAGTTCTTCTCTGTAACGGATGTCGTGGTCTTCATCTCCCGAGGTCCGTTCAACTGGCACGGGCTCTCTTCTTCGGAGCAATCTCAATTTCTCACTCTCTTCCTCTCTTCCTCTTTTTTTTCTTCCCTCTCTCCACCTCTTCCCCTCTTCCCCTGTCCTACCTTCCCCTCTCCTCCATACCTACCTACCTACTTACCTACCTACCTACTTACATACATACATACATATATACATACATACATACATACATACACACAAAAATACATGCATACATATACACATATATACACACAAAAGAGTAAGGAAAATAAGTGATCAGCTGATGAACAGAAAACAAAAACAGAAGAACAACAAATCTCGTCCATATAACAGGAGCTCGCAGTGTCCACCGTCAGCGTCTATCCTTCGGCACTGTTTTTTTCTTTTTCTTTCTTTCTTTTTCTTTTTCCTCTTCGTTTTTCCTATTTGCATCCCTTTCTTGCTCTCCCCTCTGCCTATCCTTATCCGTGTTTCTCTCATCCCTTAAAAAAAAAAAAATGCCCCTGCCCCTGGTACCCTCTACCCCTACCTACTCTTCGTCTTCATCCGTACCCACGCCCCCCCCCCACTCCTGCCCCTTCTCTCCCCGGCCTCAGGAACTGAAAAATGAGTCGTACTAATGGACTTCCTCCTCTTTCTTCCTCTTTTTTTTCCTGTTTCTTCTTCTTCCCCTTTTTCTTTCTTCCTCCTCCTCCTTCTAACTCTAATTCTTTACTTTCTTCTCTTCTTTTTATCCTTCTCGTTTTTCCTCTTCCTCCTTTTTTCTCCTTTTCCTTCCCCTTCTCCTAATTCTTCCCATTCTATTTCTTTTTCTCCTTCTCCTTTACCCCTCTTTCTCCTCTACCACCTTCTTTCTCTTTCTCTTTCTTCACCCCCTCCTTTCTACCCCATTCCAAATCTTCTTCCAGTTCCACCTTCTCCTCTGCTCCCCCTCTCGCCTCCTCCTCCTCCTCCTCGGATGCCTACGGGCGACGCTCGTGATTAATACAGTGCCTCGCGCGCCTCACCGGAGTGCCAGAGTGGAGGCCCCGGATGCTAAAAGGCAGTGGAAGCCTCCAGGTGATAAAGAGAGAGGGGGGAGGGAGAGATAGAGAGGGGGAGGGAGGGACAGAGAGGGGGAGGGAGGGACAGAGAGGGGGAGGGAGGGACAGAGAGGGGGAGGGAGGGACAGAGAGGGGGAGGGAGGGATAGAGAAGGGGAGGGAGGGAGGGATGGCGAGGGGAGGCGATACATGGTGCCTCTCCCTCGAGTTTTCTCCCCTCCCACTCAAGGAGATGGCTGTGGCACTGGAGAAAGATGGCGGGCCCCTACATGCCTCTCGCAGGAGGCTATGCCTTGGGTCGAGCTGAAGCAGAGAGCCTCCACACCTCAAAGGATGCGTCCTCGAGAACCCGTGATGAAAAGGACACGCGCCTCGCCCTCGCCCTCGAAAGGATCTTCCTCCCCTTCAGCGCGCGAAGGAAGCAAACCTCGACCGTATGGATCAGCCTACGTGCAGGAACCGGGCTGCCAGCGTAGGGGAACGAGCGAAGCATCGGGCGGAGGCGAAGAAACAAAGCCGATTCCAGAGTTAATCCTTAGGCTTACGGGAGCGCCAAGTCCCCAGACGAACAGAGAGGAAAGGCATTATTCGGCGTCCTCCCCCGCACGGCCGCCCGCGATGCCAGCGCAGCGCCTGTGTCAACGCGAGGGCGGCAATAAGCACTCGGCCGCAAAGTGTGTCAACAAGTCTCCTCTCTTCCCGCGTCGAGTGCGCATAACAGGCTTAGAGTGAGATGAATACACGCTCCGGATCATTCCTCACGTCCGCCGCCGCTGGTACTACGGGATCAGCGCCCCGGCTCGTTCGGCGACGCTCCCGTGTCAAAACTCGTGCTCACCTTTAAAGACCATTACGCAATCAGGCGGCCTCGTCCAATACCTGCTATTTCAGAAACACCACCACGGAGATAAATCGATAGGAAAGCAAAAATCCCAAATGAATTTCTCTCGCCCAACGGCCCGCTGTGCAGCCAGCTCCCCGCACATCTCTCTGTCCGATCGGCTGCACATCCGGACGTCCTCGGCGCAAAAATCGAAATTCACATAACGGCGCGGTCGTGCTGCGGTTTCTGACCATGATGTAACTGAGTTTACAAGTCGTGCTCGTCGCCGCCCTCTTGTTTTCCTTTTCGCTCCCGACCTGCGGCCCTCTTCCCATTGGTCGGGCGAGGCGCGTTGCAAGCCCCCTTCCCATTGGCCGGCTGGACGGTCCGTAATCCCCGACACCGAGAAAGAACGCGTCCCATTGGCTGGCGTGAAAAGGGCCGTCCCATTGGCTAACTGGCCGCGGGCACAACAATGACTGGGGAAGAAAAGTCCTTTATCCTCTCTCCAAGGGACTGTAATATGCTCCTCCTCGCAGAAGAGAAGCCGGGGCCATACCCGCGCCCTCGGAGGCTGCTCCGGAGGCCATCGAGCGGAGTCTTCGGGAAATATCCCCCGCCTGGCCGCCGCGAGAGCCGGGTCAGCAACCCCAAACAACAATATGCGACTGATATTGCCAAAAAAGGCGGGGGAGGGGGGAGGGGGGCGGGAGGGGGACGAAAAAGTATACAATATGAGCAAAATAGTTTTAGCGCATTGGGGGAAAAAGGCGACCGTATGAACCCGGCCTTCGAGCGGGCCGCACAATGCCAATA
>NW_027213279.1:0-5000 GCF_042767895.1 Penaeus vannamei | reverse complement strand
ACCCTTTCGTTAACGTCGCACAAGATGAACCGAAAACTGCCCCCACCGAGGCATCCTTCAGTGCCACGGCCAACGCGGCTCCCATCACTCGGTGCCAGCCCTGCAGATAACATTTACTGCTCCCAGAAATACGAGAAGTGCCAGGCATAAAAAAGACAAAGTGCCGTCATAACGCCCAGAAAACTGCGCCGGAAATACAAGGCTCTGGCACTGCATTCCCCGGCGCAAGAAGAGGCTCGGCTGTGGCACTAAAGCCCCGAAAATGAGCCCCGATCGGAGAGCCCCAATCAGTGAGCCCCAATCGGGAGGACCTCCACGAGAGACCCGGGGGAGGGGGTGGGGGAAGGAAGGGAGGGAGGAAGGAAAGGAGGGAGGGAGGGAGGGAGGGCGGAGAAAGGATGAGAGGGAGAGAAAGGACAAAGGCAGGGAGGGAGAGCGAGAGGGGGGAGGGGAGAGGAAAACAAAAAGCAAAAGGGAGAGAGGCGAGAGGGGGAAGGGGTGGGGTGAGGAAGGGAGGGGGGGAAGGGAAAGGAGAAAACAGCAAAAAAGGAAAGAAGCGAGAAGAGAGAGAGGAGAAAGAGGACACACAGCGACGAGGCGACAAGTAGCGAATGCCGCAGCGAAGACAAACAGCGCACAGCCATGCCATGCTGGAAAATAAACCACAATAAAACCCGCTGTTTCATGGGAGGGAAAAACAACAGAAACGAACAACATACACCAACGAAAAAAATAACGACAGAGGAATACAACACAACTACACACTCGAAGTTGTAAAATCCTAAAAAAAAAAGAGAAAAAAAGTGTCATTCTAAACACCTTTACAGCGTGCGAGTGTCAGAGTGCTAGAATGCCAGAGTGCCAGAGAGCGTGAGTGCTAGAATACCAGAGTGCCAGAGAGCGTGAGTGCTAGAGTGCCAGAGAGCCAGAGAGCGTGAGTGCTAGAGTGCCAGAGAGCCAGAGAGCGTGAGTGCTAGAGTGCCAGAGAGCCAGAGAGCGTGAGTGCTAGAGTGCCAGAGAGCGTGAGTGCTAGAATACCAGAGTGCCAGAGAGCGTGAGTGCTAGAGTGCCAGAGAGCGTGAGTGCTAGAGTGCCAGAGAGCGTGAGTGCTAGAATACCAGAGTGCCAGAGAGCGTGAGTGCTAGAATACCAGAGTGCCAGAGAGCGTGAGTGCTAGAGTGCCAGAGAGCGTGAGTGCTAGAGTGCCAGAGAGCCAGAGAGCGTGAGTGCTAGAGTGCCAGAGAGCGTGAGTGCTAGAATACCAGAGTGCCAGAGAGCGTGAGTGCTAGAATACCAGAGTGCCAGAGAGCGTGAGTGCTAGAGTGCCAGAGAGCGTGAGTGCTAGAGTGCCAGAGAGCGTGAGTGCTAGAGTGCCAGAGAGCCAGAGAGCGTGAGTGCTAGAGTGCCAGAGAGCGTGAGTGCTAGAATACCAGAGTGCCAGAGAGCGTGAGTGCTAGAGTGCCAGAGAGCGTGAGTGCTAGAATACCAGAGTGCCAGAGAGCGTGAGTGCTAGAGTGCCAGAGAGCGTGAGTGCTAGAGTGCCAGAGAGCCAGAGAGCGTGAGTGCTAGAGTGCCAGAGAGCGTGAGTGCTAGAATACCAGAGTGCCAGAGAGCGTGAGTGCTAGAGTGCCAGAGAGCCAGAGAGCGTGAGTGCTAGAGTGCCAGAGAGCGTGAGTGCTAGAGTGCCAGAGAGCATGAGTACTAGAGTGCCAGAGAGCGTGAGTGCTAGAGTGCCAGAGAGCGTGAGTGCTAGAATACCAGAGTGCCAGAGAGCGTGAGTGCTAGAGTGCCAGAGAGCCAGAGAGCGTGAGTGCTAGAGTGCCAGAGAGCGTGAGTGCTAGAGTGCCAGAGAGCATGAGTACTAGAGTGCCAGAGAGCGTGAGTGCTAGAGTGCCAGAGAGCGTGAGTGCTAGAATACCAGAGTGCCAGAGAGCGTGAGTGCCAGAGTGCCAGTCCCATGACCCGCCCACCCCACGACTCCCTACAACTGCAACCTTAACCCACCTGCGCCGATCGCGAGCTTGTCTGCGTGTGTGCGCGCGTGATTTGAGAGCTGACGGTGGTGACGGTGATGTGAATAGTGCTGGTGTTGATGTGGCAGTGATGTGGTGATGGTGTTGATGTGGCAGTGATGTGGTGATGGTGTTGATGTGGTGATGGTGTTGATGTGGCAGTGATGGTGATGGTGTGGCAGTGATGTGGTGATGGTGTTGATGTGGCAGTGATGGTGATGGTGTGGCAGTGATGTGGTGATGGTGTTGATGTGGCAGTGATGTGGTGATGGTGTTGATGTGGCAGTGATGTGGTGATGGTGTTGATGTGGCAGTGATGTGGTGATGCTGTTGATGTGGCAGTGATGTGGTGATGGTGTTGGATGTGGCAGTGATGTGGTGATGGTGTCGATGTGGCAGTGATGTGGTGATGGTGTTGATGTGGCAGTGATGTGGTGATGTGGCAGTGATGTGGTGATGGTGTTGATGTGGCAGGTGATGTGGTGATGGGTGTTGATGTGGCAGTGATGTGGTGGTGGTGTTGATGTGGCAGTGATGTGCTGATGATGTAGTGCAGGTACTGATGTGGTGAAGTGCTGATGTGGTGGAGGTGGTGAGATGATGCGGTGAAGGTGGTGAGATAATGATGTAGTGGTTATGTAGTGGACGTGTTGATGTGATGATGTGGTAGAGGTGGTGAGATGCTGATGTAGCGGTTATGTACTGGACGTGGTGATGTGAGATGCTGATGTGGTGCTTATGTTAGTGGACATGTTGATGTGGTGATATTGATGTGGTGAGACGAAATGGTGATGCCATGAAACGGTGATAATGAAAGTAGTGGCGGCGTGTTGGCTATGCTCGCGGTGTCAGTGGAAATAACAGCAACGAAATAAAAAAAAAATAATAATAAACTAACAAATCCGAAACGAAAGCGAAGCGAGATCCCAGAAGCAATGGCGAAGGAGAGAGAAAGACCCAGGGGATGCAGCAGGCAGACGAAGCAGAGAGAGAGAGAGAGAGAGAAGAAGCAGAAGCAGAGAGAGAGAGAAGAAGCAGAAGCAGAGAGAGAGAGGAGAAACAGCAACAGAGAGAGAGAGAAGAAGAAGCAGAAGCAGAGAGAGAGAGAGAAGAAGCAGAAGCAGAGAGAATGAAGAAGAAGCAGAACCAGAGAGAGAGAGAAGAAGCAGCAGAAGCAGACACGGCCGCGCAGAGCTTGACCACCGCACTTACGGCCACTTCAAGGCAGACTTTCAGACTCATCATAAAAGTCGAATTATCGGTCTAGAAAGAAGGAAGGAAGGAAGGAGGAAGGGGCGAGAGGAGAGGAAGAGGAAGAGGATGATGAAGAAAAGGAGGGAAGAGGAAGAGGATGATGAAGAAAAGGAAGGAAGAGGATGATGAAGAAAAGGAGGGAAGAGGAAGAGGATGATGAAGAAAAGGATAGGAAGAGGAAGAGGATGATGAAGAAAAGGAGGGGAGAGGAAGAGGATGATGAAGGAAAGGAGGGAAGAGGAAGAGGATGATGAAGAAGAGGGGAGAGGAAGAGGATGATGAAGAAAAGAAGGGAAGAGGAAGAGGATGATGAAGAAAAGGAGAGGAAGAGGAAGAGGATGATGAAGAAAAGAAGGGAAGAGGAAGAGGATGATGAAGAAAAGGAGAGGAAGAGGAAGAGGATGATGAAGAAACGGAGGGAAGAGGAAGAGGATGATGAAGAAAGAGAAAGAAAGAAAGAAAGAAAGAAAAAGAAAGAAAGAAAGAAAGAAAGAGAAAGAGAGAGAAGAAAAAGGCAGACAAATAGAACACCTGTAATCCCAGACAAAAGCGAGGGTTGAAGTCGGCCAGAAGGTCATGGGTATGGGAGGTGGGGAGGGGGGAGGGGGGGGGGAAAATGGGGGAAAAGAAGAATGGAGGAGGAAGAGGAAGAGGAGGAGGGCCCCGGGGGGAGGGAGGGAGGAGGAAGGGATATATATATATATATATATATATATATATATATATATATATATATATATAGAGAGAGAGAGAGAGAGAGAGAGAGAGAGAGAGAGAGAGAGAGAGAGAGAGAGAGAGAGAGAGAGAGAGAGAGAATACGAATCGGAGACACGGACCTCCATTGTTCGTCCTCCTTCGTGTTACGCGACTGTGCCTCCTCCCTGCTCCCCCCCTCCCCCCTCCCCTCACTCGACCCTTAAACCCTTCTTTACCTGCTCGGCCTCAAAACCCCCTCCCCCCTCCCCCTTACTCCCTCCTCCATCCCCTTGGAGGGCGCTTTCCTTCGTGCCCTCCGGCTCTCTTCTTCTCTATTCGTCTTCCAATGCTCAGTCACCATCTTTTCTGCGTTATTCTGTACGTTATTCTTCTCTTTTCTCCCCCTTTTCCTATTGGCCATCTTGCCTCTTCTCAGAATGTTTGTTCGTCTCCTCTGTATCTACCTCCTCCTTTCTCTACCAACCTCCTCCTCCCCTTCTTCCCTTCCTCGTCCTCCCCCTCCTCCCTTCCCTCCTCCCCTTCTTTCCCTTTCCTCCTCTTTCCTCTCTCCCTTCCTCGTTTTCCCCTCTCTCCCTTCCTCGTCCTTCCCTCTCTCCCCTTCCTCCTCCCTCCCCCCTTTTCCTTTCTCCTTTCCCCCCTTCCCCTTCCTCCTCCTCTCTTTACCTACCTCCTCGCCCCTAATCTACCTACATCTCCTCCATCTCCTATATCAATCTCTCCTTTCCTACAAGATTATTTTCGCCTATTCCCTTTCTCCCGAATTCTTCAATCATTCTTCCCCCCCACCCCCATTCCTCTCTTCGGCTCTTCTTCTCCCCTATCTCAATTACGTCTACTTCTTCTAACACCTTCTTTAGCTATGCCTTGTTTACCTTCACTGTCAAGACCTGATTAAATAAACAGCATCTACGAGTGCCTGTTCCTCTGGGCCCGGCACCTGTCTGCCAAGGTCGCGGCCTGCATGCCTCGCGCCGCCAGCACGCCAGCACGGGCGGGAGACGAAAATGAAAATCAAAT
>NW_027213278.1:22500-25606 GCF_042767895.1 Penaeus vannamei | reverse complement strand
TCAATTCTTCAGGGTGTAATATGTGTGAATCTGTTGTTTTCCAAATGACCAGTTCAGGAGACAATGTTAAATATTGGTGATTGTTTTCGAAGTGACCGTGCCTTTCTGCGAGCAAGTCCCAATTGCTCAAGGCAACAACAGCAGAGGCAGTCACTGTATGAATCCTTTCTGTTTAGGAATTTTCTCTCTCTCTCTCTCTCTCTCTCTCTCTCTCTCTCTCTCTCTCTCTCTCTCTCTCTCTCTCTCTCTCTCTCTCTCTCTCTCTCTCTCTCTCGCTCTCTCTCTCTCTCTCTCTCTCTCTCTCTCTCTCTCTCTCTCTCTCTCTCTCTCTCTCTCTCTCTCTCTCTCTCTCTCTCTCTCTCTCTCTCTCTCTCTCTCTCTCGCTCTCGCTCTCTCTCTCTCTCTCTCTCTCTCCCTCTCTCTCTCTCTCTCTCTCTCTCTCTCTCTCTCTCTCTCTCTCTCTCTCTCTCCCTCTCTCCCTCTCACACACACACACCCACACACACACACACACACACACACACACACACACACACACACACACACACACACACACACACACACACACATACACACACACATACACACACGCGCGCATGCGCTCTTAAATGTATTTAAAGATAATCACAATAACAATAACAATTTAAACTTTTTCAAAATATTCTGAAAATGTAGTACGTGTGTTTTATGCAAGATCAACCGCTTCGCAACCAAGGTCTGTAAGAAATACAAGTATCGACCTTGTTCGCAACCCCTGAGGCTGCGGCGACGCGTTCAAAACATGTTCAGTCAGCTGGGACACACTGTCCGCTTGTTTGGGAACAGCAGCAAACTTGCCGAAACCTATGTGTATGATATATACTTCGTGTAACATGGGCTGAGCATGTAATCTTACACCTAGAAGTGTGAAGTAGTGAAGAGTTGATTCTTAATAATGGGAAATGGGAAATGTAACTGATTTTTTCTCACTTGTTCATTTCCATCCGAGATGGAATCAGCAAATCCACTTGTTTCGAATTTAATGACACTGGGTGTGGGTTTAAAGTACATAGAAATGCATGAGAAGTGCTGACAAACCTTGAGTGGTCATGAAAATGGTCATGATGCTACATATGATGGCAACTGTGAACATCACTTGCAATAGCAAACAAATTCATGACGAACAATAAATATACATACTTTTTAGAGATTAGATGTGTGATTACAGCGAACAAAATATCCACAGTAATTGTAGGACCAGTACCTTACCCCAAAAAAGATAATATCCGGCATTAACGTGTTGCCTTATCACTGAAACTTTTGCAGTCTGGCATTCCACTGATAAGGACAAGTCTGGTGGTTTCAGGAGGCTGATAACACAGGCAAACCGATAAACTCTAATGTAACGTACTTTTATCTGCATAACTTTAATGGGCCAAAAAGCCTTTAAAATGCAGTTTGTTGCCTGGTTGCTAGGACAAATAAAAAATAGATTCTGACAGGGCTGCCGGTATAAGGCAAATACTGATATTCTTACTGGAATTTTAGATGACAAATCGTTACTTAAATTTCAGCACAATAATGATAATGAAATGATGATAGTTATCATAATGTACAATAAACAATAACATCAATTCTCATTAATGATTATAATAATCATACCGATGTTGATAATAATGACATTAGTAACTGTAATGATAATGATGAAAGCTTTACAATTGTTGGAAGAGTGATACTAAAATGATAATAATGATAGTGGTTATAATGATGATACTTATAATCATAACAATGGTTATAACCATAATGATTATCACAATCATAATGATAGGAGGATGAGTGATGATGGCAATTATCATAATAGCCAAAGCAGTAATCACAACAACAACAATTATAGTGATAATAAGGATTGAAATGATAAAGATAATAGTAATAACAATGATGATGATAATGATAATGAGAAATATGATGATAACGAATTATGATCAATATGATAATGATGATAACGAATTATGATCAATATGATAATGATGATAATGACAGTAATAATGTTAATGAATGATTATAGAAACAATATCAACAGTAATAGTAGTAGTAGTAATGATGAAAATAATGATATAAATGATTACAACAAAAAAGAAAATGAGGATAATAATCATTATAGTGATAATAAGAAAGGCAACAATAACAATAACAGTAATATTGACAGCAACAAAAACACAATAACAATGATAATGATTAGGATGATAATGAGGAGGGCAGTAACTGCCTTAACAAATATGTGTTAATGTGAGTTCTGGGCTAATTATAATTATAATAGTGGTATTGAGAGTGATGATACTTAATGACAAAGATAACTAGAATAATTAGAACAACGTTAAATGCTTTTCGATGCGACAATGAAAATGCTGATGATGATACAGTATAGTATGATAATATTAATGAATTGCAATAGTATTGGTAATACTCATAATGGAATACTGAGAAGAAAAATACTAATGATAACAGTGATAATGATAATGATAATATAAGTAATAATGACAGTAATGATAAAAACAATGATAATGATAACAACAACAATGATAATAGTAGTAATAATTATAGGATGAGTAACAGTAGCAATGATGATGATAATAATAACAATAATAATATTATTATATGTTTAGTAAATTGTCAATATTTTTATTATCGTCATTACTATCAATGTCAATATTATCATCATTATCATTATTATTATTAATATCAGTAATATTATCATTATCATTATCATTATTATTATCATTATCATTATCATTGTAATGATAAACATAATAATGATGATAATAACTACTAATTATTGTTATTACTATTGTTATTATCATTATTATTATCATTACTATTATAAACAGCAGTAACATTATTGTTATTATTATTATTATCATTATTATTATTATTATTATTATTATTATTATTATTATTATTATTATTATTATGATTATTATTATTACTATTAACAATAATATTGATATTAATGATAATGATAACAATAATTTTGACAATGATAATGATGATTGTAATAGTAATAGTAATAAATAATGATAAGAAGAATGATAATTGCGATAAGAGTGGTAATGGTGATAATAATGATAAT
>NW_027213278.1:0-12500 GCF_042767895.1 Penaeus vannamei | reverse complement strand
ATCGACCTCTTCTTTGTGAATGTCAGAAATGTTAGCGTTTTGGCCACCCAGCCAAACATTGTTGCTCCACAGCCCACTGCCCTCTATGTACCCCACCTGGTCATGACCGTTCAAATTGCCCTGTTCAATTACGTACATGTGCTAATTGTGGAGACTCCCATAATGTGTTTTAAAAGAGCTGCCCTGCTTGTAGGTTTGAATGTGAGGCAGCAGTCCTCAGATTTAAACTAGGCCTCACTCTATGTGAGGCCAGACAGGAAGCACGACGACAAGGTTTTTCTCTCTCAACTTATTCCAAAACAGTCCTATGCTCTGCTCCCCCACCATCTACACAAGATGTTTCTGCATCTCCCCAGGTATCTCTCCTCTATACCCTAAACCTACGTCCTATGTCTACTCACCCTATCCATTCTAATTCCAGTTACTCCAATCTCTACCATTTCCCTGATACCTACCCCTCCTCCTCCCTTTAGTTGTCGTACCAGACAACCTAAACATCCCACTCCACACTCTCCTACTACATTCTCTCCTGCACCTTCCTCTTCATCTGTTCCTCAGATACCTATCTCCTCTTCTCCTCCCTAAAAGAGAACCTTTGTTTCTCAGTCCACTTTACCTTCCAGAAACCCTTGAAGATATCCAAAACTTCCTAAAGATAACCCAAGGGAACACTCCGCTCCCTCATCCACCCCATAATCCCTCTGTTCCTACTACTGCTACATTTAAAGTATTTGCAGATATCCATCCTCCTCCCCAAGGTTCCTCCACCCCCCTTCCTCCTACACCCCCCCCCCCCCCCCCAAAAAAAAATCCCCACTATCCCTCCCACTCCCTTCTGGATATACACGTGAATCTCTTTTATCACAATACCCTTCCGCAGACCCCACCTTCCCTATTGACCCCGCAGACACTACTAATCCCCTACTACTAAGACAACCATATCTACTGTTATCACCTATTTTTCTTATTCCTTCCCCAGTCACAGACACAGTACAATTCATTTAAGTGTTCTACCTCCTTAACCTTTCCCATTTATTAATCACTACTCTACTTCATTTACATCCCTCCTTTCCCTCTTCATTACCATTGCCTATAGCACCCTCCAATCTTTGACGTATAACACCTTCCCCTCTCCCCGGATTCTGCTCCTACTCTCAACAGCTATCTCTTTTCTTCCTTGAACATTTTTCCTATACCTTTCCCAGTGACAGATACACTATAATTCACTCAATCGCCCTACCTCCTTAACCTCCCCCTCTATACTAATTTCTGCTCTAGTTCACTTGTTCCCCTTTTTTCCCATTTCACTACCATAGTATCCTATAATGTTCTCAAACCTTTGACATATAACACATTTTATCGTAATCTATAACTCTCTTTGCCCTTTTCTGATTCAATACTTTACCATAGTGCTATATGACCTGTGATGACTAGCACTTTCATTTTCAAACATTAATTGATTAATTAATTTAGTACCTCTGATGATGCTCTCTCATGTCATTCTTTGCCTGTACATATTATTTTATGCGTCAGTAAGTGTATCTTGTATCCTCTTTTTACGACAGTGTAATTAGATTTTCCTTGTTTTAGTGTGGTCACTGTGTAAATATATACTAAAGTATAACATGTTACGAAGGAATTGCCATAGATGGAAGTTTTATTACATTTTATTATATTATTATATGGCTTTGAGAAATGGAAACTGCAATAAGTGTGTAGGAAACATCCATAGCGGCTTTCAGAATGGAAATTTTTTCATGATTAGATGTATTTTATCTAAATACTCTTGAAACTTGCCATCATCTGTTGTGTCCTGCAATGCAGCCCTAATAGGCTGAGTGGTATTGGACCAGGCATTCACCATGGCCTCCATGCTGTGTCTTGGGATTGGTATCCCACACCATGCTTTTACAATGGCCAACAAAGTGGAAGTAAAGTCTGGCAAAGTGAAATTCAAAATTTTTCGTAGTTCATACTCTGGTTGATATGTGGATAATGGTATTGAAACTGTAGTATTTTTTCTCCTTTATATGTATGTAAACTCCACATGAAAAAAATTGTTTTATACCAGACTTGCTTCTTAAATCTGGGTGCATGTGGCTTATTTGAGTGTCCATTGTGACAGTTGTATGGCGTATAGGATGAGTGCACACAAATGCTCATGTGTGGTGTCTAAACTCCTTACCTCCCCCCCTTGCAATGCTATTATGTCTTTCTGTGCAAAAGCATTATTAGCTTATTTTTCCATTTTGCAGTGCCTGTATTTGTCATTTGTATGTTGTATCATTTGATATGTTTTCCTTGCATCTCTGTAGATAGTCTTGATAAGATAATAATAAATATATATATATATATATATATATATATATTTTTTTTTTTTTTTTTTTTTTTTTTTTTTTTTTTTTTTTAATGTTTGATTTAATGTACACAACCTCTGCCACCAGTTAAGACAGCAATAGGGTCTTGAGCATGGCAGTATTGTCCTCCCTGGAGCTGACACTCTTCTAGTCATGGCTCATGGATAGTACATTCCACACTTGTTTATCAATAGAAATCATGCAAGAGCCCCTTTCCAAATACCCACTATGTCTAATGACCCTCCAAGAGCTTTATGCACTTGCGGTGAGTCATTCCCAACATCCCGGCCTTCAGCAGAAATTCTCATGATGGCAAGTTCCTCTCACCCCAGCCCATAGCCAATTTTTTTTTGCAAGCTGGAATGTTCATGTCACCTGTCTCTTGAGCCAATTTATTATGTGATCATCACATCATCTAGATTGTAGGGGTTAACATATTGCTGTCCTCCATGAGATATATTTGTTAACTTGAAAATGGTATCTGGCAGGGATCTAGCTGGCTCTGAGATGTCTTCCTGTGTCCATGGTTCAGGAGCTTCTACCAGTAATGAAAATAGTCTCCTCAGAGATGATGATTTTTGGCTCTTGGTATCAGTTCTCCAACTTCATCACTGATTCAAGTAATGTAAGTGGAGATCAACCACATTTTGTGATGTACTGGTTCTGGCTACCTTCTGAATTCACTAAGAAACCCTGTCCATCCAGTGACAGCCCCATGTGGCAAACCTCAGGGTCCATCCAGTGACAGCCCTAGGTGGCAAACCTCAGGATCCTTCCATTGACTGTCTGTGGGTGTTTCACTGAGGGAGGAGAAATGGGCATGTGGATTGCCGTGGCTACCTCTAATTGATGCTACTCTCAATTATGCTAGTAGGTGGACAGGTCTTCACAGATCTTGTCGGGATACCAGATTATTTGGCTGGATATTTTTAAGTAGTTGATTCAGGTTGAGCCACCAATACTTTGCATGAATGCATGTTGTGTCATGATCCTAGTGCTGTATCCCTTATCAGTATGGAATCTTTAACCCTGACAAAAATTAGGGAGATGATATCCAAGGAGAAGGGTGGTAAAGCTGTCATATTTTGTGGTATCTATAATAATTGTTAAAGTCTGGTGATGAACCTGTAGCTCAAGCATTGCTTGCTGTCACATTTGCCATCTGAGTCTGAAAGTTCCGAGTTCTTCTACATTTTTGATGAGAAACACAAATGTGGATACTATTTTCTGTTCATAGCAAAGATAGGTCTTTGAAAATGTGAGTATAATGGAAATGATAAAGGTGAATAGAAACAGACTTTGAGCATCCCAGAATGCTAATAATACAGTAGCTAGTACTTATCTTCTAGAGCAGTGTTGTCCAAACTGGGGTCCGTGTATCCCTGGGGGTATGTAACATATATCATAAGGGTATGTGAACAAACAAGGAACACACACACACACACACACACACACACACACACACACCTTTTTTATTTGTGTATCAAATTCCAATTTATTGACCAACGCTCCTTCAATAGAGTCTTTTCATAATAAGTATATTAATTGCATTATCCTAAATAAAACAGTTTGTTTAGCCATGGTGGATGGGGCTATGTAACAGTACAAGAAGGTAATAGAGGGTACAATAGGTGAAAGTGTTTGAACAACACTGTTCTAGAGAATAAAAAAAAACTATCAATATACTTCTGTTAATACTTCAACACAAATATGATAATAACTTGCTCGGTATAACATCATCTACTGGCAATAAATAAATATATTACCAAGAGAATTTCATCATTGTTACTCATGTCTATTGGTCATGTTGGCTGTTTTTTTACTGTTGTGACATCATGAGACTGTAGCAAGCTTCCTCAGGAGGTAGTTTGAGAATGCTTGGTTTGGTTATGAAACCAGACCAAGATATCCAACCAAGAAGTTCCATGAAATACTAGTATGAGCAAGAAGTTTCAAGATGTTTCAAGAAATCTGTAAATATCTTGCCGTCAAAAATGTGCCTTGTGTGATCTGTCCATTTCTTTTTAGAAAGAAAGGGGATTGTTGCAGCTGCAGAGATCTAAACAGTCTGGATTCAATTTGGAAAACCAATAATCCACATTATCCATGGGGAATCTCTGGCAAATCCTGAGATTTAAAGCAAGTATGACAGATTATTGGTTTAACAGTATGGATATTCTATATGCTGGCACTGAAAGTGTGGGACTGGAATCACACAAACTCTTACATATCTTGGTAGTGTAGTTTGTGATTCTAGGCTGATTCCAGGAGGTCAACAGATGCATTGATAGGGGTAGGAGTCTTGAGCTCACACAATATGAGTACCTGGTGATACTGATACTTGTGCAGAGAGACCAAACTGTTTCTTCAAGACTTAATTCTGCTACATGGTAGTGAAACCTGGAATCTACCTTGTGTTTGGAGTCCTTTCTTGATGTCTTTTGCAATAGGTCCTCGTATTGAATCATGGGGTACATTTATTGAAAGTAAAGGTAGGTTTTGTGCTTGCATAGCTGTGTATTCTCCATATGTCAGGCCCATTGACATTGATGGATTTTTTTTTTTTTTTTCAGATCTGTACTATAGAGTGAGCTGTATGTATGTCTTGCTGCAGAAGACTTGAGAAATGATTGAAAGGTAAGTAGATATATGTATTCCAATGGAGAGAGAATTTAGACTTCTAAAGGAATGTTCTCGTGAGAATAGACTGGGGGAAGCGGATTATGCTTTTTTTCTTTTTCTTTTTCTTTTTCTTTTTCTTTTTCTTTTTCTTTTTCTTTTTCTTTCCTGTTTCTTCCTCTTTTTCCAACTTTTCTCCATCTAAATCTTCTTTATCACCTATCTCTTCTCCTTCTAAATCTTCTTCATTATCACCTATCTCTTCTCCTTCTAGATCTTCTAATAATAATAGTATTAATAATGATGATAATAGTAATAATAATGATGATAATAGTAATAATGATAATAATAATATTAATGACAATAATTATTATTATTATTCCTCACTTCCTCTTTGTTCTCTGCTTCTTATCTTATTTATATATATATATATATATATATATATATATATATATATATATATATATATATATAATATACACATATTACAGAATTAAAAGGGATAGTGATTAAATTATATGTAGTTGATTTACATGGCTTTGGACCAATCAACAAGACTTTGGTTGTCATTGGGACGAGTGTTTATATTAAGGATGAAATACTCTTCACTCTTGTGAGTCCTCATAGAATATAGGTCTGTTATTTTTTTTGTTTTGAATTTGATTTACCGTGAGAATTGCAGGTGTAACACACGTCACTGGCCTTTGTGTCATTTTCAGATAAGCACAGCTGACAGCATTCCTCATTGCGATGAGGATGCCAACCTTATGTAGGATTGAGGATTGAAGATTAAGAAAGCATCCATGTAGAGAACTGGACAGCAATGGCTGATCAAGGATTTAAGGGGAGCGGTGACAAAAGAGTTGACTCTGGAGGTGGAGCAAGAAGTGGTACGACAATGACTCGGGTTTGCAAAAGTACTGTCATGTTAGACCCAACTAACATGATAGAGCAAGTGTCTCTTTGCGGGATTGCTGAGGATATGAAGGAAACCTTGCTTGTGAATGTGATCAATAATCAAAGAGTGTTCAATGAACAAGTAAAGAGAGCCATCTTAGAAGCACAAAACAGATGTCCTGGCTTGGGAACATGCAAAGGAGACATTGAGCATGCTGATTTTAATGGACAAATGTCAACAAACATGACAAGTCCTCTGAGCAACACCTGTAATCAACAAGAGAAATTGAAATCTATTTCCACAAAGGAAGAATGTGTAAATATCAGCTCTAATGATAAAAAGCCATTGAATGCCAGCCCCAGTAACAAGCATGACTTTATGAGTGACATGTTTGATTATGATCAGATATTAGCAAAAAAAAGAAATATTGACAGACAGGGGCAGCCATATACCAGCTCCTTTTATAAACAACAGCAGAATGGCAATGATATCTCTGCAGCTAGTGAGGAGGGACTACTCAACTCCTTTAGTGATGAAGATAAGCCTATGACAAAGAGTACAGTCCATGATGGCTCTATTGGAGGTCATATCAATTCTTGTCAAAGAGGAGATAGTGGAGTTGATTTGAATAAAGATTGTCCCGGAGATGGTTCAGCTTCTGTGGAGAATGGAACCCAATGCTCAGTGGACAGTGCTGCAGTAGGAATTGCAAAAGATGGAGTCAGTCAGTCCATACTGAACCATGACTGTATTGATGATGTATATGATCATTTAAGTGAGACCAGCCACAAGGATGCCATAGTTCAATGTAACTTCGATGCTTTGATTCAGAGTTCAGTGGAACTGTCTCGACTCTGTGACCCAAACAGAATCACTTTACTTGGTAGATAATAGTGCAGAAAACAGCAAAGCCTTTCAGGATCTAGAGGAAGAGGGCAATATCCATGTATCAGGCAAATCAAGTCCCTTTAGTAGCGTAACTCAGGGTAGAAGTAGTTCTGTAACTGACACTGAAGAAGTCAGGATGAATCTGGTGAAAATACAGATGCATGGAAGGCAGAAATGAGCATTTTATCTGAAGTTGATGTATCAAGTTCAGTAGCATGAATCATCCATCAAAACTGACAGCCATCTTACCCAGTCTGGGTCAAATGAGGTCTCCTGAACCAAAGTCTCCAGCTAGTGCATATCCATGCTGCCCACATATGTCTTGCTTGTATAATCAGCCAGGTGTGCTCTGCACAGTCTTAGGGAAAAAGTTCATCTTGACAACTATTAAAGATGCCCCAATACTGATTGAACCAGTTGGAAATGCTACATGGCCATCCATGTGGGTGCTTGCTTCTATGGCGAGGAAAAGGAGCCAGTCCTATTAGCTAGCCTAGGAGATGGAACGAAAACATATTTTGATGTCATTTGTATTCCCAAATCTATCCAAATTTACATGTTTGGTGCATTCAACAAGGAGAGAAACCAAAAGTAAGTGTAGAGCCATATTTTGATTCCTATGTATTTCTGCATGAGGTAAAGGAAATCAATGGAACCCTAATATCTTTTGAAAAAGGCATGGGATGTGTCAAAGTTATTGTAGATGGAAAAGTGGAAATGCTTTCATTTCCTCTTTCTAGTTTTTTACATTAATGGAAAGAATGTTACCGTAAAATCAAAAATACTTGAACTCCTAGCTAAAAAAGATTTGAAAGTAAGCATGGATGTTGTCAAATTTGCAACAACAGGTGAATGTGTTTCCACTAATTTCTCGAGGTTGGAAAGGAAAGAAGCCTGCCAATCAAAATATGCAGAGGCTCCAAATCATTTAACTTTATATAGAAATGCAATAGGAAACTTTAATCAGCATAAAAAACAAACCTATTTTATTTGCTGATGTAGAAGCTAACAATAACATGACAGAGGATGAATATTATCTACAATTTTATTTAGATGGAAAGGAAATAACTCTGCCTTGGGTTGATAAAATCTTGCATGTAAACAACATAGTGACAAAGGCAGATGTGACTGTAAGAAGGGTATGTATTACATCTTTATGGATTGCCAACACCAACATGACTGCTTAATGATTCTTCACGGTTCAAGCATATACAGGTAGAACACAGCAGCTAGAAACTGATTTCCGCAAGGATGAAACCAAAATTTCTCAGTTGCCTATGGAAGAAATACACAATGCAAAGTCAGACACAAGCATGCTTACGCTTACAGAGGTAAGTGAAGTTAATGCACATGACTTACATAGTCCTGAATCAAATGCTGATAAGCATTTAGCAAGTGAGGTAGGACAAACAAAAAGATCTTTCAGTTGTTTCTTGTAGTTATGAAATAAAAGGTGTGGAAGATAAGAGAATATCAAGTGAAAAGAATCTTAAAGGGAAGGAAGAACAAAAAACAAAAATGACTAAAAAAGAGAGTACTTCTCCACTGTCACAAAGAACAGAAACTCACATATGATTCAGAAAAGTGTGCCTTCCTTTTCAGAACTGATTATTAAAAGTCAAAGTGTGGAAGTGGAGGAACACATAAAAAATACTGAGCAACTAGGCTTGTATAATGAAAAGGCTCTGGCTGACAAATTCAGAGCCAGTAGCAGCAAGCCCAAAAAATGAAAAGAAGGTGAAACTGAAAGAAAAAGAAGTGAAGATGTCCACAAAATCAGGAGATCAATAAATGTATTTATAAAGGAGACTCCAGTCACACAACAGGAGCCAAAACCTCTTACATTTCAGTCCAGCAATGTTGAATATTAAGTCAAAGAAAGACAAACCACCCTTGCTAATGAATCACCCTGGGACCTTGCTGTGGGACACAAGCCGCTCAGTGCTCAGGATATGTACCAGAATACCATTTGGGGACATAAAGTTTTCTAATTGGTGCAAGGGCCATATATTTTAAAGGGGAATTCTTACTCAACCTGCCCAGTCCCCTAATCCAGTGTCAATTATGTTTGATGGATTTAACATTGGTTTATCAAACTATCGTTTAGTTGCTCTATGGAGTGATGTCAAGCTACCTGCTGCAAATGACAGGGACATCTTCCTATCATTTTGAAGTACCTGGAGGAAGGCTACATATTGCAGATAAAAGGTTGATTTCCATGTTTATCTAAATAAAGATGAAGGTTTTATAATGAGGGCACCTGTGCCATTAGAAAGTTTATACCTCCAAAGGAGATGAATTCACAAGAAGTCTCATGGAGGGTTGCCTCATCTGGGTTCACGCAGCTGGGTACTCCATCGATTCAGTTAGAATGACCGATTGCCAGATTCTCCTTATGGTTGCAATGGTGAAAGATGGGAAACCAATGATAATAAAAGACATTATGAATGGAAGAAAATTAAATGACTTAAAACATGTAGCTCAGAAACTACAAATGTTTTTGACAGTAAGAAACTGTCAGATACCCAGGCACTCCTTGATCATCAATCTGGTATGAGGGACAAGAAGCTTACATAAAGTGGAAGACTTGCCAGAATACTTGGAGAAACTTTGCAGGCCTCATTGTTGAAAAGAAAGAAATGGGAAAAGTAATACTCTGTCAGTTGCCAAGGGAAGTGGGTTTTCATACATTTTACTGGATTTGTTTTTGTAGAAGGATGTGCCATTAACAGAAGTTAAGATGATACCATGTGGAACAGTTGTGCAGTTTGATGCTTTCACAAAGAAAGGTGGATGTTACATCAGAATATAGTGTGGTCTTTGTCTGGACTGGAAGGAGAATAGATGGATATGAATTAAATGGTAGTAGATATTTCTAATATGTACCTGAAAAATATCTTGGGAAGAGGGATTGTGGGACCTGTCTGTATGAGTTGGAGCTTGATGGCGCTGTATGTTCTTACATTTGTCAAAAAACAGGGAATGGGATACTCCCAAATGGAAAGATTGGTTCTTATCCACTACCCGGAGAGCAGGGTTAGTGCTCACTTAAAGCTCAAGAGGAGGACAGACCAAATGAAGCTGTGATGCTCTAGTTTGTTGAAGAGAAGACCTCCGAGCCAAATGCTTCTCTCATTCCACATGCTCTAAGGAAGACAGTGTTGTTGATTGTCATGAGGATGAAGTCTGTGAACATGTATCTGAGCAGCAACCACAAGGGGATCTAGAAATAGATGACTCCTATTGTATATATAATGTATTCAGGAGAATTAGTTATAATGGAAGAAGATAACAGAGCATTAAAGGTTACTACAAAAAAGACATTTTTCCTCAAGTTGAAAGTAAAAATGCAGCATGTGCCATCGATAGTGAAGTGAAGAGCATAACAGATTTAGAAGAGGGTTCAATTATTTCACTTGATGCAGTGCATAAACACCATGTTATTTTGTTGTGGGGTTGATGTAAACCATCCTTTTTTATGAACATTCACCTGATGTTCATTATGCCTTCGAAGTTGAGGGTCTTTTAGTAACTCGACCACAGAAAAACAGTTTGCAAGTAAGAATGAGATTACAAGGTGAGATCACTACTCAAGTTTGGGCTTAGATAAAACAGGATTGATATACTTTAAGGATGGAAGAAATGCAAAAAATGATGTACAGGTTGGAGACTCACTCATACTGCATTTGAAAATTACTTAAAGTTAGAAAATAAAACAAAGATAAGACCTTTGTTTGTACTTGTTACTTGTGGAGGTGAGAACTCTGATAGACTTGAGTCGGTTCCCCAGGCAGAAGAGAAACTTTTTATTAGAATCTGAAGATCAGGTCAAGGATCAACCAGATACTAACATACTACTGGGAAGCCCAGCTAGAGATGCAAGTATGAATGGACAAAATTTTGGAAGAAAAACAAAAGGTAACTATAGATCATCCCATAAAACATTCTGTTTTTGAAGGCATACTAGAAAAGAAGGAAGATGAGACGTAACAGTTTATTTGCTAGTATGAAAATCAAGAGGAATGCATAACTCTTCCTGGCTGATATTCCACTAGAGCAGACTGTGAAGCAAAAACATTTTCTATCTGTTTATGATCATTCCTCGCATAAATGGATTGATTACGGAGAAGATAAAGTCTTTCCATCCAAATTGTGGATGGTTCAAGAAAACAGCTAGTGATGTTCACATACTGCACAATCTCCAGTTTGTGAGTGTGGAATTTTGCAGAAAAGATCACGCTCTAAGAGAATTCCCGACAGTGGGAAATGCTTCCATTATAGCCTAGAGACTCCTTTCATTTACTTTTGGGAAAACACATGTAACATTGCAATAGTTCACCCGCATCAACTCTGCCACAACTACATGCTGTTGTAAAAGATATCCCTATAACAATCATAGATGGAGAATGTATCACCAAACATATTCTGTTTCTAACAAGCAATATGATGTTGTCTAGGACAGTAATTCCCCCATTTCCTGTGCACTTTTCTGAAATAGATCATGAATTTGAGGTAAGCCCACATAGCAACATTGAGTATGATTTTCTTGATCAGGCCTGATGACAAAAGATTATTACAGGTGCAGAATTTGTCCGTGGTCCTTCCCAAGAGAATGACTGGACACAAAGTGATGTTTTAAGAGGAGATGAATTGAGAGCAAGAATTAAAAATCACAAAAGTGTTCAAGACTATTTGATTCTAGAAGGAAGGGCAAAGAAGTATAGTTTTGACACATACTTAGTTAACAGCACCTATGAAGGAAATCAGCTTGAATTTTATATTCCAGCAGAGTCTGTTAGAATAGAAGATGGCTCAGAGAATGATGAGAACCGCCAGGTATATGTTGGGCAGCTCCAGTAGTACCCTGTTTTTAAGCCAATACTTGGGTGGTGTGGGAGGACAAAGAGAGATGTATACATCCTTACAAACCAGGAAGTTGTGAGCTTCAATATTGAATATGGACTTATTGGATTAGCCAGTCAAGATGAGGAATTTTATCAGATCTACTATATAGATCAGTGCTTCTTATATTCTGATACAGGTGTGAAATTACCATTCAAAGACTTGTTACCTTTAAAAGATAAACCTAAGAAGGTAAATGTTGTAGTTGAAGACATTGAGGTAAGAAAAGTGCATGGTCATCTTGTTTGTAAGAAAGTTCTCTTCATTAGCAGCAAGCAGGGTCTTACTTTGGCTTGTGCCAAGATATTTACCCAGCCTCAGGAAGAGGAGCTGCCACTCTCTCATGTTAGTAATACAACAATAGACTCCGATGGTAAACTTACATATAAAGATATTATGATTCAACCAAAGCTTACATATAAAGATATTAAGATTCAACCAAAGCCTACTTCATGTGTCACTTACGGCATGTTTCATGCCTGTGCTGTTATGGATACATATACAGTGTTGTCCTCGAAGACAAGGAAAGTTATTGTTGGCCTGGGAGACTTATACTGTGGTGGCGAAAAGGTAGTGAGCTATCTTCACAAGGTTCTTCAGGTGGGCTGTGCTGTTGCAGCTTATGCCATAGAAATGAAGGAGCCCATTATTACACCATCCTTTCCCATCTCAGAAGTAGCTGTCTTTGCCTTCATTGGTAAGAAACCAAACCAGAGTAAAGCAATTATAGATGAATGGAACCTCTCACCAAAAAAGGTTCTGTGGCTTCCTGGCAGACAGAAGGCAAACACATTTACACTTGACATCAATGTAAATAAAACATACCTATCTGAAAA
>NW_027213277.1:12500-22303 GCF_042767895.1 Penaeus vannamei | reverse complement strand
AAAATTCCTCATCTTGACTGGCTAATCCAATAAGTCCATATTCAATATTGAAGCTCACAACTTCCTGGTTTGTAAGGATGTATACATCTCTCTTTGTCCTCCCACACCACCCAAGTATTGGCTTAAAAACAGAATTACTACTGGAGCTGCCCAACATATACCAGCGGTTCTCATCATTCTCTGAGCCATCTTCTATTCTAACAGACTCTGCTGGAATATAAAATTCAAGCTGATTTCCTTCATAGGTGCTGTTAACTAAGTATGTGTCAAAACTATACTTCTTTGCCCTTCCTTCTAGAATCAAATAGTCTTGAACACTTTTGTGATTTTTAATTCTTGCTCTCAATTCATCTCCTCTTAAAACATCACTTTGTGTCCAGTCATTCTCTTGGGAAGGACCACGGACAAATTCTACTGCCTGTAATAATCTTTTGTCATCAGACTGATCAAGAAAATCATACTCAATCGTGCTATGTGGGCTTACCTCAAATTCATGATCTATTTCAGAAAATGCTAAGAATCGAAGTGCTGTCCTAGACAACATCATATTGCTTGTTAGAAACAGAATATGTTTGGTGATACATTCTCCATCTATGATTGTTATAGGGATATCTTTTACAACAGCATGTAGTTGTGGCAGAGTTGAGTGGGTGAACTCATGCAATGTTACATGTGTTTTCCCAAAGTAAATGAAAGGAGTCTCTAGGCTATAATGGAAGCATTTCCCACTGTCGAATTCTCTTAGGCCAATGATCTTTTCTGCAAAGTTCACACTCACAAACTGGAGATTGTGCAGTATGTAGACATCACTAGCTGTTTTCTTGAACCATCCACAGACTGGATGGAAAGACTTTATCTTCTCCTTAATCAATCCATTTATGCGAATGATCATGTAGAATGGAAAATGTTTTTGCTTCACAGTCTGCTCTAGTGGAATATCAACAGGAAGAGTTATACATTCCTCTTGATTTTCATACTGGCAAATAAACTGATACGTCTCATCTTCCTTCTTTTCTAGTATGCCTTCAAAAACAGAATGTTTTATGGGATAGTCTATAGTTGCCTTTTGTTTTTCTTCCAAAATTTTGTCATTCATACTTGCATCTCTAGCTGGGCTTCCCAGTAGTATGTTAGTATCTGGTTGATCCTTGACCTGATCTTCAATTCTAATAAAAAGTTTCTCTTCTGCCTGGGGAACCGACTCAAGTCTATCAGGGTTCTCACCTCTAGTAACAAGTATAAACAAAGGTCTTATCTTTGTTTTATTTTCTGCTTTCGTAATTTTCAAATGCAGTATGAGTGAGTCTCCAACCTGTACATCATTTTTTGCATTTCTTCCATCCTTAAAGTATATCAATCCTGTTTTATCTAAGCCATGAGTAGTGATCTCACCTTGTAATCTCATTCTTACTTGCAAACTGTTTTTCTGTGGTCGATTTACTAAAAGACCCTCAACTTCGAAGGCATAATGAACATCAGGTGAATGTTCATAAAAGGATGGTTTACATCCAACCCACAACAAAATAACATGGTGTTTATGCACTGCATCAAATGAAATAATTGAACCCTCTTCTAAATCTGTTATGCTCTTCACTTCACTATCGATGAAAACATGCTGCATTTTACTCAACTTGAGGAAAAATGTCTTTTTTGTAGTAACCTTTAATGCTCTGTTATCTTCTTCCATTATAACTAATTCTCCTGAGCCATTATATATACAACAGGAGTCATCTATTTCTAGATCCCCTTGTGGTTGCTGCTCAGATACATGTTCACAGACTTCATCCTCATGACAATCAACAACACTGTCTTCCTTAGAGCATGTGGAATGAGAAGCATTTGGCTCGGAGGTCTTCTCTTCAACAAACACAAAGAGCGTCACAGCTTCATTTGGTCTATTACTCCTCTTGAGCTTTAAGTGAGCACTAACCCTGCTCTCAGGTAGTGGATAAGAACCAATCTTTCCATTTGGGAGTATCACATTCCCTGTTTTTTGACAAGTGTAAGAACATACAGCGCCATCAAGCTCCAACTCATACAGGCAGGTCCCACAATCCCTCTTCCCAAGATATTTTCCAGGTACATAATAGAAATATCTACTACCATTTAATTCATATCCATCTATTCTCCTTCCAGTCCAGACAAAGACCGCACTATATTCTGATGTAACATCACCTTTCTTTATGAAAGCATCAAACTGCACAACTGTTCCACATGGTATCTTACTTCTGTTAATGGCACATCCTTCTACAAAAACAAATCCAGTAAAATGTATGAAAACCACTTCCCTTGGCAACTGACAGAGTATTACTTTTCCCATTTCTTTCTTTTCAACAATGAGGCCTGTAAAGTTTCTCAAGTATTCTGGCAAGTCTTCCACTTTTGTAAACTTCTTGTCCCTCATAGCAGATTGATGATCAAGGAGTGCCTGGGTATCTGACAGTTTCTTACTGTCAAAAACATTTGTAGTTTCTGAGCTACATTTTAAGTCATTTAATTTTCTTCCATTCATAATGTCTTTTATTATCATTGGTTTCCCATCTTTCACCATTACAACCATAAGGAGAATCTGGCAATCGGTCATTCTAACTGAATCGATGGGTACCTTTAGATGAACCCGGATGAGACAACCCTCCATGAGACTTCTTGTGAATTCATCTCCTTTGGAGGTATAAACTTTCTGTGGCACAGGTGCCCTCATTATAAAACCTTCATCTTTATTTAGATAAACATGGAAATCAATAACTTTATCTACAATATGTAATATTACTCCAGGTACTTCAAAATGATAGGAAGATGTCCCTGTCCGTGCAGCAGGTGGCTTGACATCACTCCATAGAGCAACTAAACGATAGTTTGATAAACCAATGTTAAATGCATCAAACATAACAGGCACTGGATTAGGGGACTGGGCAGGTTTAGTAAAATTCCCCTTTAAAATATAGCAAGCCCTTGCACCAATTGAAAACTTTATGTCCCCAAATGGTATTCTGGTACATATCACAAACACTGAGCGGCTTGTGTCCCACAGCAAGGTCCCAGGGTGATTCATTAGCAAGGGTGGTTTGTCCTTCTTTGACTTAATATTCAGCAATGTGGACTGAAATGTAAGAGGTTTTGGCTCCTGTTGTGTGACTGGAGTCTCCTTTATAAATACATTTTGTGTCTCTGATTTTGTGGACATCTTCACTTCTTTTTCTTTCAGTTTCACCTTCTTTTCATTTTTTGGGCTTGCTGCTACTGGCTCTGAATTTGTCAGCAGAGCCTTTTCATTATACAAGCCTAGTTGCTCAGTATTTTTTATGTGTTCCTCCACTTCCACACTTTGACTTTTAATAATCAGTTCTGAAAAGGAAGGCACACTTTTCTGAATCATGTGAGTTTCTGTTCTTTGTGACAGTGGGAAAGTACTCTCTTTTTTAGTCATTTTTGTTTTTTGTTCTTCCTTCCCTTTAAGATTCTTTTCACTTGACAATGTCTTATCTTCCACACCTTTTATTTCATAACTACAAGAAACAACTGAAAGATCTTTTGTTTGTCCTACCTCACTTGCTAAATGCTTATCAGCATTTGATTCAGGACTATGTAAGTCATGTGCATTAACTTCACTTACCTCTGTAAGCGTAAGCATGCTTGTGTCTGACTTTGCATTGTGTATTTCTTCCATAGGCAACTGAGAAATTTTGGTTTCATCCTTGCGGAAATCAGTTTCTAGCTGCTGTGTTCTACCTGTATATGCTTGAACCATTAAGAATCGGTAAGCAGTCATGTTGGTGTTGGCAATCCATCGCAAGATGTGTGCCCTTACCCTTCTTACAGTCACATCTGCCTTTGTCTTTCTGTTGTTTACATGCAAGATTTTATCAACCCAAGGCAGAGTTATTTCCTTTCCATCTAAATAAAATTGTAGATAATATTCATCCTCTGTCATGTTAACATTAGCTTCTACATCAATAAATAAATGGGTTTGTTTTTTATGCTGACTAAAGTTTCCCTGTACATTTCTATATAAAGTTAAATGATTTGGAGCTATCTGCATATTTTGATTGGCAGGCTTCTTTCCTTTCCAAACTCGAGAACAAAGTGAAACACATTCACCTGTTGTTGCAAATTTGACAACATCCATGCTTACTTTCAAATCTTTTTTGGCTAGGAGTTCAAGTATTTTTGATTTTACGGTAACATTCTTTCCATTAATGTAAAAAACTGAAAGAGGAAATGAAAGCATTTCCACTTTTCCATCTACAATAGCACTGACACATCCCATGCCTTTTTCAAAAGATATTAGGGTTCCATTGATTTCCTTTACCTCATGCAGAAATACATAGGAATCAAAATATGGCTCTACACTTACTTTTGGTTTCTCTCCTTGCCAGACCACCAAACATGTAAATTTGGATGAATTTGGGAATACAACGGCATCAAAATATATTTTCGTTCCATCTCCTAGGCTAGCTAATGGGACTGGCTCCTTTCCTCGCCATAGAAGCAAGCACCCACATGGATGGCCATGCAGCATTTCCAGCTTCAGTTCAATCAGTATTGGGGCATCTTTAATAGTTGTCAAGATGAACTTTTTCCCTAAGACTGTACAGAGCTTACCTGGCTGATTATACAAGCAAGACATATGTGGGCAGCATGGATATGCACTAACACAAGACTTTGGTTCAGAGACCTCATTTGACCCAGACTGATTAAGATGGCTGTCAGTTTTGATGGATGATTCATGCCATGAACTTGATACATCTTCAGATAAAATGCTCATTTCTGCCTTCCATGCATCTGTATTTTCACCAGATTCATCCTGTTCTTCAGTGTCAGTTACAGAACTACTTCTACCCTGAGTTACGCTACTAAAGGGACTTGATTTGCCTGATACATGGATATTGCCCTCTTCCTCTAGATCCTGAAAGGCTTTGCTGTTTTCTGCACTATTATCTACCAAGTAAAGTGATTCTGTTTGGGTCACAGAGTCAGACAGTTCCACTGAACTCTGAATCAAAGCATCGAAGTTACATTGAACTATGGCATCCTTGTGGCTGGTCTCACTTAAATGATCATATACATCATCAATACAGTCATGGTTCAGTATGGACTGACTGACTCCATCTTTTGCAATTCCTACTGCAGCACTGTCCACTGAGCATTGGGTTCCATTCTCCACAGAAGCTGAACCATCTCCGGGACAATCTTTATTCAAATCAACTCCACTATCTCCTCTTTGACAAGAATTGATATGACCTCCAATAGAGCCATCATGGACTGTACTCTTTGTCATAGGCTTATCTTCATCACTAAAGGAGTTGAGTAGTCCCTCCTCACTAGCTGCAGAGATATCATTGCCATTCTGCTGTTGTTTATAAAAGGAGCTGGTATATGGCTGCCCCTGTCTGTCAATATTTCTTTTTTTTGCTAATATCTGATCATAATCAAACATGTCACTCATAAAGTCATGCTTGTTACTGGGGCTGGCATTCAATGGCTTTTTATCATTAGAGCTGATATTTACACATTCTTCCTTTGTGGAAATAGATTTCAATTTCTCTTGTTGATTACAGGTGTTGCTCAGAGGACTTGTCATGTTTGTTGACATTTGTCCATTAAAATCAGCATGCTCAATGTCTCCTTTGCATGTTCCCAAGCCAGGACATCTGTTTTGTGCTTCTAAGATGGCTCTCTTTACTTGTTCATTGAACACTCTTTGATTATTGATCACATTCACAAGCAAGGTTTCCTTCATATCCTCAGCAATCCCGCAAAGAGACACTTGCTCTATCATGTTAGTTGGGTCTAACATGACAGTACTTTTGCAAACCCGAGTCATTGTCGTACCACTTCTTGCTCCACCTCCAGAGTCAACTCTTTTGTCACCGCTCCCCTTAAATCCTTGATCAGCCATTGCTGTCCAGTTCTCTACATGGATGCTTTCTTAATCTTCAATCCTCAATCCTACATAAGGTTGGCATCCTCATCGCAATGAGGAATGCTGTCAGCTGTGCTTATCTGAAAATGACACAAAGGCCAGTGACGTGTGTTACACCTGCAATTCTCACGGTAAATCAAATTCAAAACAAAAAAAATAACAGACCTATATTCTATGAGGACTCACAAGAGTGAAGAGTATTTCATCCTTAATATAAACACTCGTCCCAATGACAACCAAAGTCTTGTTGATTGGTCCAAAGCCATGTAAATCAACTACATATAATTTAATCACTATCCCTTTTAATTCTGTAATATGTGTATATTATATATATATATATATATATATATATATATATATATATATATATATATATATATAAATAAGATAAGAAGCAGAGAACAAAGAGGAAGTGAGGAATAATAATAATAATTATTGTCATTAATATTATTATCATCAATATAACTATTATCATCATTATTATTACTATTATCATCATTATTAATACTATTATTATTAGAAGATCTAGAAGGAGAAGACATAGGTGATAATGAAGAAGATTTAGAAGGAGAAGAGATAGGTGATAAAGAAGATTTAGATGGAGAAAAGTTGGAAAAAGAGGAAGAAACAGGAAAGAAAAAGAAAAAGAAAAAGAAAAAGAAAAAGAAAAAGAAAAAGAAAAAGAAAAAAAGCATAATCCGCTTCCCCCAGTCTATTCTCACGAGAACATTCCTTTAGAAGTCTAAATTCTCTCTCCATTGGAATACATATATCTACTTACCTTTCAATCATTTCTCAAGTCTTCTGCAGCAAGACATACATACAGCTCACTCTATAGTACAGATCTGAAAAAAAAAAAAAAAATCCATCAATGTCAATGGGCCTGACATATGGAGAATACACAGCTATGCAAGCACAAAACCTACCTTTACTTTCAATAAATGTACCCCATGATTCAATACGAGGACCTATTGCAAAAGACATCAAGAAAGGACTCCAAACACAAGGTAGATTCCAGGTTTCACTACCATGTAGCAGAATTAAGTCTTGAAGAAACAGTTTGGTCTCTCTGCACAAGTATCAGTATCACCAGGTACTCATATTGTGTGAGCTCAAGACTCCTACCCCTATCAATGCATCTGTTGACCTCCTGGAATCAGCCTAGAATCACAAACTACACTACCAAGATATGTAAGAGTTTGTGTGATTCCAGTCCCACACTTTCAGTGCCAGCATATAGAATATCCATACTGTTAAACCAATAATCTGTCATACTTGCTTTAAATCTCAGGATTTGCCAGAGATTCCCCATGGATAATGTGGATTATTGGTTTTCCAAATTGAATCCAGACTGTTTAGATCTCTGCAGCTGCAACAATCCCCTTTCTTTCTAAAAAGAAATGGACAGATCACACAAGGCACATTTTTGACGGCAAGATATTTACAGATTTCTTGAAACATCTTGAAACTTCTTGCTCATACTAGTATTTCATGGAACTTCTTGGTTGGATATCTTGGTCTGGTTTCATAACCAAACCAAGCATTCTCAAACTACCTCCTGAGGAAGCTTGCTACAGTCTCATGATGTCACAACAGTAAAAAAACAGCCAACATGACCAATAGACATGAGTAACAATGATGAAATTCTCTTGGTAATATATTTATTTATTGCCAGTAGATGATGTTATACCGAGCAAGTTATTATCATATTTGTGTTGAAGTATTAACAGAAGTATATTGATAGTTTTTTTTTATTCTCTAGAACAGTGTTGTTCAAACACTTTCACCTATTGTACCCTCTATTACCTTCTTGTACTGTTACATAGCCCCATCCACCATGGCTAAACAAACTGTTTTATTTAGGATAATGCAATTAATATACTTATTATGAAAAGACTCTATTGAAGGAGCGTTGGTCAATAAATTGGAATTTGATACACAAATAAAAAAGGTGTGTGTGTGTGTGTGTGTGTGTGTGTGTGTGTGTGTTCCTTGTTTGTTCACATACCCTTATGATATATGTTACATACCCCCAGGGATACACGGACCCCAGTTTGGACAACACTGCTCTAGAAGATAAGTACTAGCTACTGTATTATTAGCATTCTGGGATGCTCAAAGTCTGTTTCTATTCACCTTTATCATTTCCATTATACTCACATTTTCAAAGACCTATCTTTGCTATGAACAGAAAATAGTATCCACATTTGTGTTTCTCATCAAAAATGTAGAAGAACTCGGAACTTTCAGACTCAGATGGCAAATGTGACAGCAAGCAATGCTTGAGCTACAGGTTCATCACCAGACTTTAACAATTATTATAGATACCACAAAATATGACAGCTTTACCACCCTTCTCCTTGGATATCATCTCCCTAATTTTTGTCAGGGTTAAAGATTCCATACTGATAAGGGATACAGCACTAGGATCATGACACAACATGCATTCATGCAAAGTATTGGTGGCTCAACCTGAATCAACTACTTAAAAATATCCAGCCAAATAATCTGGTATCCCGACAAGATCTGTGAAGACCTGTCCACCTACTAGCATAATTGAGAGTAGCATCAATTAGAGGTAGCCACGGCAATCCACATGCCCATTTCTCCTCCCTCAGTGAAACACCCACAGACAGTCAATGGAAGGATCCTGAGGTTTGCCACCTAGGGCTGTCACTGGATGGACCCTGAGGTTTGCCACATGGGGCTGTCACTGGATGGACAGGGTTTCTTAGTGAATTCAGAAGGTAGCCAGAACCAGTACATCACAAAATGTGGTTGATCTCCACTTACATTACTTGAATCAGTGATGAAGTTGGAGAACTGATACCAAGAGCCAAAAATCATCATCTCTGAGGAGACTATTTTCATTACTGGTAGAAGCTCCTGAACCATGGACACAGGAAGACATCTCAGAGCCAGCTAGATCCCTGCCAGATACCATTTTCAAGTTAACAAATATATCTCATGGAGGACAGCAATATGTTAACCCCTACAATCTAGATGATGTGATGATCACATAATAAATTGGCTCAAGAGACAGGTGACATGAACATTCCAGCTTGCAAAAAAAAATTGGCTATGGGCTGGGGTGAGAGGAACTTGCCATCATGAGAATTTCTGCTGAAGGCCGGGATGTTGGGAATGACTCACCGCAAGTGCATAAAGCTCTTGGAGGGTCATTAGACATAGTGGGTATTTGGAAAGGGGCTCTTGCATGATTTCTATTGATAAACAAGTGTGGAATGTACTATCCATGAGCCATGACTAGAAGAGTGTCAGCTCCAGGGAGGACAATACTGCCATGCTCAAGACCCTATTGCTGTCTTAACTGGTGGCAGAGGTTGTGTACATTAAATCAAACATTAAAAAAAAAAAAAAAAAAAAAAAAAAAAAAAAAAAAAAAATATATATATATATATATATATATATATTTATTATTATCTTATCAAGACTATCTACAGAGATGCAAGGAAAACATATCAAATGATACAACATACAAATGACAAATACAGGCACTGCAAAATGGAAAAATAAGCTAATAATGCTTTTGCACAGAAAGACATAATAGCATTGCAAGGGGGGGAGGTAAGGAGTTTAGACACCACACATGAGCATTTGTGTGCACTCATCCTATACGCCATACAACTGTCACAATGGACACTCAAATAAGCCACATGCACCCAGATTTAAGAAGCAAGTCTGGTATAAAACAATTTTTTTCATGTGGAGTTTACATACATATAAAGGAGAAAAAATACTACAGTTTCAATACCATTATCCACATATCAACCAGAGTATGAACTACGAAAAATTTTGAATTTCACTTTGCCAGACTTTACTTCCACTTTGTTGGCCATTGTAAAAGCATGGTGTGGGA
>NW_027213276.1:80000-84348 GCF_042767895.1 Penaeus vannamei | reverse complement strand
AAAAGGAGAAAAAATGAAGGCGGTAAACAGTTAGGCCTTAAGAGGCTGGCAAGAGTAAGCAAGAGAGTGAGAGAGAGAGAGAGAGAGAGAGAGGGGGAGGGTGATAGAGAAAGAGCGAGAGAGAAGAGGGGAGGGGGAGGAGGAGAGTGAGAGAGAGACAGAGAGAGAGAGAGAGAGACAGACAGAGATAGAGGGATTGGGGAGAAAGACAGAGAAAGAGAGAGAATGTGTGTGTGAGAGATAGATAGAGAGAGCGAGATAGATAGAGAGAGAGAAATACAAATCTTGCAGATGAACAACCCTTTCACCATATGCGTACCTTCTCCTTTCAAAGAAAAGAATGAAAAAAAGAAAAAGAGAAAAAAAGCTCACCATTCTCCTGTTGCGAGGAGGTGAAATAAAGATATATTTTCAGTTCGGCTATTATTACGGCTCAGCGTATATGGCCCGACAGATATTTGAAGCACTCGATAGCTTTTAATACTGTGACCTGCCCTTTTTTAGAGGCGTGAAAAGAGGTTATATCAAAGGGTAACTTTATACGGTCTCTTCGATTTCCTCGTGTACAGTGGGGAATGGGAGGAGATACTATGATGGGCCGTGGCGTTGATGCAGGTGGAAGTATCGGCAGGAGCAGGAGGAGGAGGTGCTAGGTAGTGGGAGGAGGAGGGATGGGAAGGAGGAGGCAGGGAGAAGAGGAGGGAGAGGAGGTGGGAAGGGAAGGAGGACGAGGTGCTTGATGTAGTGGAGTTAGTAGGGAGAGGAGGATGAATTTTGGTAGTGGAAGGAGGAGGAGAAGGAGGAATTGGAGACAGGGAGTGGAGGAGGAAGTACAGTGGAAGGGAGGGTGGAGGAGAGCGGAGCAGGGGGACAGATACACGCTACTGCTACTGCTGAAGATGATGATGATGAGAAGGAGGAGTAAGAAATTAAAGAAGCAGGAGGAAGGAGGAGGTGGTAGAGAAGACAGACAAAGTAAAAAATGAATAAACAAATAGATAGATAGATAAATAAACAAAATAGGTAATTGTAAGGAGAAGGCAATAGGCGGGAGGAAGAAGTAAATAGATGACGAAAACGGAGGTAGAGGAGAAAGAAGAAGAGAAGAAGGAAGAGGAGGAGGACGGAGAGGACCAAGAAAAAGAAGTCAAATCAGAAAATAAACCCACAAATATATAAAAGACAAAAACACTTCTCTAAACAGAAAAGCAAAAGCAAAACAACACTGCATTTGACATAATCCCTCGCTCTGGTTATTAAAGCGATCTTGGAGATCAGAGCGTGAATATGATTTATGCCAGCTGGGATCCGCGATCGGGCCGATTGCCCCTCCCCCCTCCCCCCGCCCTGGCCACCCACGCCCGCACCACCTGCAGCTGGTTGCAATCGAGGACGAATATCAAGATTTCTCAGAATACTTATGTTTTCTGGCCTAAAGAAAGTATTTGATGCATTCTTCATCAATATTTATCTACCCACAAGAACACCCTCCCCACGCATTTTTTTTTTTTCTTAAACACTTTTTATTTATTGAAGAAAAATAAATATTGTAGGATGCGGCAACACTGGTAATCCTCCACACCTCGGCTCTTAATCCCAAACTTATTGATACAATCGGTTGTTTTGTGGTCGTGGGGGGGGTAGAGGAAAGGGTGGAGGGGAGACGAGAGAGAAGAGGGAAGGGGGGAGGGGGAGGAAGGGGGAAAGAGGAGAGGAGAAAGGTGAAGGAAGAAATGAGAGAGGAGAAGAGCAGGGAGAGAAGAGGGAGTAGAGAAGGGAGAGGAGGAAAAAAAAATATGTGCTTGCTTGCTTGCAGGGATCTCCTTGCCCTGGCTGCCGTGGGTTCGAGACCTTCATCTTCAGGGAGAAAGGGCTGCTGCCTTCATTCATTTCAGTCTGCACCTCCAAAAGTTCGTATACATGTATATAGTTCAAGCATAGACACACATGCGCGCACGCACGCATATATCCATATACATATTCAGATACATACATACATATACGTATATATATCTTTATATATATATATATATATATATATATATATATATATATATATATATATATATATATATATATATATATATATATATATATATATATATATATATATATATATATATATATATATATATATATATATATATATATATATATACATGTATATATATATATATATATATATGTACATAAATATATATACATACATATATATATATATATATATATATATATATATATATGTGTGTGTGTGTGTGTGTGTGTGTATATATATATATATACATGTATATATATATATATATATATATATATATATATATATATATATATATATATGTATATAATATATGTATATACATATATATACATACATACATATATATATGTGTGTGTGTTATAAATAGAGACATATATTCAGGTTGCCATTAAAAAATCCGGCCATCAATGATCCGGTGCCTTCAAATTTCCGGCACTGATTTCGGAGCTGATTTTAATATTTACTGTATTGGCGCTCCACTGGTTTCAGGAGTCTCCGCATATGTTTTGATGGCGCTGTACTCCAGAATTCGCCGTTGGATCTTGTTAGCACTTGCTAACGGGCATTCCTGGTCATTCCTGATCTTATCGTGTCTTTGCTACTGTGTCGCACCAAGATGGATTCGGCAAATAAAATTCGGTGGCGTAAAACGTATACCTTGTGTGTTGTCGATTGCAGGGAAAGTGGAAATGCTTAAAAAAAGAACGAAAAAAAGAAGAAAAATAGACGTTGAACGTTAAAATTTAATTTGCTTTGGTGTTTGAGTGCATTTCTTTAAAGGACTATGCGCGTTTCTAAAAAAATATCCGGCATGCCACAGGTCCGGAATTGCCTACTCTATAGATATTAACTTGTACACACGCACACACATTTATATATAGGAATGTATTCTTGTATGTCTCTATCTCCCTCCCTCCCTTTCTCTCTCCCTTCTCATCCCCCCTCTCTCTCGTGTGCGTTTCCCGCTTTTCTCCCTTTCTCTCTTTAACCCTTTCTTCCTACTTCGTCCCCCCACCTCTCCTCGTGTGCCTTTCTGCCCTTTTCCCTCTCCTTGTTCCTCCCTCTCCCCTTCTTCCCGACGACACACACCCTTGCGTGTTTCCCTTCTCCTCCTCCTCTTCTCCCACCCGTTTCGTGTCCGCTTCTCCGCTTTATCGCCGATGCGTCTTAGAGCTTGCTTGCGTGCTTGCCGATCCCTCTCGAGGAAGACGGCTTTATTCTGCGCGCTGTGTGTGCTTGCTCTTCCACTCGAAGCAATTTCTCGCCGGCAGTCTCACGGTTCTCAAGTTGCTTGCTTGCTGGCTCGGCGCGGCGTCTTTCCAGCGGGAAAAGATGTATCCAGACTTTATAGTTTTCATTTATCCTTTTCTGTGGCTTGATATAAAGGAACAGGAGAGAAAATATTTTTTAAAGGGGAGGAGAGGAGGGGGAGGAGTGACAGCGTAGTCGTCAGCAGAAGGAATCATAATCCATCACAGGGTTCAGTTAGGAGCCTCAGGTAAGCCATGAGATTAACTCGCTTGTCTATCTGTGCACATATATACAAACACACACACATTCTCTCTCTTTCATACACACACATACATATACACATATCGATGGGTAGATAGCTATATTCCTCCCTCCCTCCCTCTTTCCCTCACTACCTTCTTTTCTTCATTTATCCTTCCTTCCCAAGTCTCTCCCTTCCTCCCTCTCTCCCTCATTCCCTCATTCCCACTCTTCCTCCTTCCCTCATTCCCACTCTTCCTCCCTCCCTCCCTCACCTCTCCATCATTCCCTTCCTTCCTTCCTCCCTCCCTCTCCTCTCCCTCTCTCCCTCACCTCTCCTTCCCTCCCTCACCTCTCCTTCCCTCCCTCTCTTCTCCCTCCCTGCCTCACCTCTCCCTCCCTGCCTCACCTCTCCTTCCCTCCCTCCCTCTAGTCGCAGGTCGCCTGTGCTTGACAAGGTGTGGCATGAAGGGTGTGGCGGAGAAACTCGGAGTGACCTGCTATTTTTTCCCCTCTTTACTCTCGGCCGAATATATGGCTGTGTTGTAGGAATGCCAATGTGTCTGGTAAAGGAGGCGGAGGAATGAAGAGGAGGAGGAAGGGAGACAAGGGTGGAAGGGTCGGAAAGGGAGGAGGAGGAGAACGACGACGACTAGGAGCAGGAGGAAGAAGCGAAGAATTAAATGAAGTAGGAGTAGAGGAGGCGGATGAAAAGGGGAAAAGAGGAGAAGGAGGAGAGGAGGCGAAGAAGGAGAGGAGGAGGGGAAGGAAGAGGAGGAAGACAAAGAAGTAGAAGAAGTATAGGTTGAACAGGAGTGG
>NW_027213276.1:25000-27500 GCF_042767895.1 Penaeus vannamei | reverse complement strand
TAATACGATCATATAAATATATTTCTTTAATGTTATCATTACGATAATTACTACCATTATCCTTATAATATATCATGAACATTACCTATATGCGACAAAAAGAAACGGTAATATTTCATTATTAGTGGGCTTTATTCGAAGGATCCCTTGCTACCTATTAAAATGTATACCAATTCGAATGTTTTGCTCTGTCTGTGACTTTATACTTCGACAGTGGTTATTCATGTCTGCAATTTGATATATATAAAAACACATATAGTATATTTACTATTCAAATAGATTATTTCTTCTTCGTAAAAAGTAATCAAAAACAATCTCATAAGTTCAAAGATAAATGTTTTTGTAAGGAAATTCAAACGATTATCTATCTCCCATTTATCAATGTTGCCTTCAGTGTGAATTGTATTACGTTTTATTATTTGAGCTTAGAAATAAACTTTATACGCTTCTGTATAATCTTAAATACTTCTTAAACGGCTAAACGAAGAGTTACAGAACTTGCAATTACTTGAAATTCGGAAGCAACAAAATGCAAAGAATGGTAAGAAACTGCAGATTGGCTGACCGGAGTGTATCAAACTGTCTCAAGGAAGGGGCAAACACTGATACAAAATGAAAAGATTTAACGGATTCCAAAAATGTGCGCATAAAGGGTAAACATACCACAAAAATGCCTATGTATGTGCGCGCGCGCGCACACACACACACACACACACACACACACACACACACACACACACACACACACTTGCACGCACAAAAGTATAAGGTACAGCCTGCGTACCCACCTCGATGCCAGGTGTACGCAACCACGGGTAAACCGAGAGCCGATAACGCGCCTCGCCCGAGCTGCGACACCCATCCCTCATCCCGCCCGCGTATCAGCCTTCAATCCTCATCCCGATAAGACACATCGTCGAAGTGACCGCGACGGCGAAGGAAAAAAGTAGAGAATTAGAAAAAAAAGGTTAAATCAAAAAGCTCGAGATTGGAGACGCCATGGGCGTCGGGCGTCGGGCGAAGCCGAGAGGAAGGTGAGCTGGAGACGGCGCTTCCTCGACCGAGATTTGAGCTTCAGGCCTTGAGCTCAACTTTTACTCGAGGAAGCTTCGTTATGGAGAGCACTTTCGGTGGCCGTGGCGGCGCTTTTTAGTGTGCTTTGATCTGATTGCAAGACAGAATGAGTGTGTCATTACAATTATATTCTCTCTCTCTCTCTCTCTCTCTCTCTCTCTCTCTCTCTCTCTCTCTCTCTCTCTCTCTCCCTCCCTCCCTCCCTCCCTCTCTCTCTCTCTCTCTCTCTCTCTCTCTCTCTCTCTCTCTCTCTCCCTCCCTCTCACTCTCTCTCTCTCTCTCTCTCTCTCTCTCTCTCTCTCTCCCTCCCCCCCCCCCCCTCTCTCTCTCTCTCTCTCTCTCTCTCTCTCTCTCTCTCTCTCTCTCTCTCTCACTCTCTCTCTCTCTCACTCTCTCTCTCTCCTCCCTCCCTCCCTCCCTCCCTCCCTCCCTCCCTCACTCCCTCCCTCCCTCCCCTCCCTCTCTCTCTTCCTCCCTCCCTCCTTCCCTCCCCCCCCCTCTCCCTCTCTCTCTCTCTCTCTCTCTCTCAATTACTTCCTCTCATTCCCTCACCCACAGAGACGCAGCGACACACACAGAGACACATATATGTGTATTTAGACATACATATGCACATATATGCATAATGATATATTGTATTAATTACATATTGTATTAATAGCACTACTAGTGCAGCAACAACTGCTACTTCTTCTAGTCTTCATCCTCCTATTAGTGCCATTACTACTGCTAATGATGCTGATAATGATGATAATGATGATAACAATAATGATAATCAACATATCAATAACAATGATGATAGTGATGGCAATAATAATATTCAAAGCAATAATTGCTATAATAATGATGATAATAATAACAATTACAATATTAATCCCAGTAATTATGATGATCAGAATAATACCATTAATGATAATAAAACAATGAAATATCATTAACCCCACTACGAAAAAAGTTGAGCCCAAGTGTGGTCCCCGAGATGCATCGGAGCCACTCCATCACCGTTTAATAATCAGTATCATCATTCCCAGACAGAGAGGCAGTTGCAGCCCCGGTCTGTGCTGGAATTTTCTCCTCTTTTCTCCCTGTATCTCTTTCGAAAATCCGGTATGGCCGATTTATTGAATAATTTTACTTGGTATCTTGTGGTTTCTCTCTCTTGGATTTTCTTTTCTTCCTGTTTTCTTGTGGTTATATTTTGGTTGTTTGAAGATGTAAAATGTAGTGCTATCTATGTGAGATTTAACTGTATTTTTTATGAGAATACATCGTATTCGTCATGTTGAAAGCTGTATCTGATTTTGTTGACTTTAACTATACCTTCAACGTAAATTCTTTTTATCTTGTTTTTCCATCTCTGATGTTATCAACTTCACTGTTTTTATTATTATTATCTTTTTTTTCTATGCACATTTACAGCACTATG
>NW_027213275.1:5000-18880 GCF_042767895.1 Penaeus vannamei | reverse complement strand
TCTCTCTCTCTCTCTCTCTCTGTGTGTGTGTGTGTGTGTGTGTGTGTGTGTGTGTGTGTGTTTGACTGTCTTTCTCCATTCCCTCTTAGCAGAGAAAGAGCGCATGAGAGAGAGAGAGAGAGAGAGAGAGAGAGACAGAGAGAGATAGAGAGAGAGAGAGAGAGAGAGAAAGAGAGAAGGAGAAATTCCCCCCCCCCCCCACGACTTCTTTGGACAGTCTTACCTCCTTTCGGTTGTCTCATAGGTTCTCTATATAAACGACTCATATGCTTAAAACTGTAAAATGGATTTTTAAAAGGTCCGACCCGCGGATAAAACAACTTTTTGCATTCGACATTCGAAGGAAGGAAAATGAACCTCTTTCTTCTATACCTTTTATAAATTTTGATTCATTTACACAACTAATTAGTTCCTCATACATCTACTTATGTATGATTGAGAAAAAATTATCCAGTGTAATGAGATTTGCTCGGGTTTTAAAGCCACTTTTTTTGCCTTCGATATTTCCGGGTTACAAACTTGAGTTCCAGTTGTCGCCTTGTTTGGTGTGCTTGAAACCTTGTGTCATACACGAAGAACAAAATACACTTTTACGTGCAGCCTTCAGTGACTTGTAACTAAATATTTTGACTTTTTATGATATTCTTGGTAAGTGGCGGGTTAAGAAAGGAAATGAGAAAAAAAAATCACAATGATAATGTCTGCTTTTGTCAGTCTGATTTTTACTTTTTGTTTTCAATATCAGAATCATTGTTTGTTGGCCTTTGATTTGTTACTATTCTTTATGATTGTTTATTACTGATGAAAAGAGATGGATAAAGACTGAGAGAGAGAGAGAGAGAGAGAGAGAGAGAGAGAGAGAGAGAGAGAGAGAGAGAGAGAGAGAGAGAGAGAGAGAGAGAGAGAGAGAGAGAGAATGGCAGAAACAGAAAAAGATAAAGTGTGAGAAGAAGTAATCAAGAATGAAAGATGGATAGGAAGCGGAAGAGCTAAAGTGATTTATGTTATATTCATGTTTATGTTTATTTAGGCGCGAAGATAATATATGAGGAAAATTAAGTTTAATCTTATGTTGATAGCTTATCATTTACCTCGATTTATCTTAAGTGCATTCTTTTGTAAGACCTTTTTAGATTTACTGTTCATAATGTAGAGAACAAAATCGGAAATGAACATTTTTGCCTTTCATTTATCTAGATTTAACAAATAGTTAATAATTGTGCGTTTTCTGTCTATCTGACATCTACAAATTCGCATATATGTAATGTAGTCTATAATCATGCTCTATTACAACTATTGGCTCGGTTTCAGAAACGAAGTTCAGCAACCTGAAACCTGATAAAGAAAAAACATTCTACACTCCCACCGAGAGCCCGGCAACAGCAGCACAAGAAGAACATCAACAGCAGAAACAACAACACCAACAAGAGCAAACAAAAGAATCTTCGGCCACGCCAGAGGCCGGCGCGGCGCAGCTGCCTGCGTATGACGGAGGCCGCGAGCAGACGCTATATGGTCGGCCGATGACGCGCTGACGGCGGCGGCGACGCAAGGGCGGCGGTGCCGGTACCGTAGCTATCGAAGGATCGAAGAACGGCGGTGGCGGGATCGGCGACAGCGGCGGAGATGGCAGTGGACGGCGATGGCGGCGGCGGGCGCTCGGAAGGTAATGATGGAACTGGTTTGGAGGCATGATTTACGAGCGGCCGAGCAATGGGCTCTCGGGGGATGACAGACAAGCGGCCACATTAGCGCTCATTATACACGGCTCCTCCGCTTAAGAGAGTAAATCTTGGGGAAGCGCGGAAGGCGGGGACTTTGGGCCGGAGGGGGGGAGGGGGGAAGGGTGGTGAGAGGGCAGCTCTCTGCGGTGGGCGGGCGACCAGGAGGCTGTGGGTGGCGGTGGTGGGTGGGTTCGGGTGGGGACGAGATCAGGGCGGGAGGGCGCAAGACTTTAATCGTGAATGTATTCATAGTATGCGTATGTATGCATATGCACAGTTGTGCGTATATACCGTGTTTGATGGTAGTGTGCGCATTTATATAGATATGCAGATAGATAGAAAGACGGACAAGCAGATAGACAAATAAATAGATAGATTGATAGATTGACCGATTGATCATTTGACTGATAGATAGGTAGACCCTCCCAATCATCCATCTACCCAACCATTCATACAAAAATCAGTGTACATACACACACACAACTCTATATGGACACACACCAATCTGAATGCAAATCATATCATCTGCCGTTGAGAACTTAGCGAAGGAGGCTTGGGTGTCAGCTTATGAATATTCATTTCCTTTTAAAGACTCCTGATAGTATATTTATAATGTTGTTTTTCCCCGCAGTGTGTGAATGCGTGTGACTGTGCGAACATGTCAACGGGTATTTATGTGTGTGTGTGTCGTCGTCCTTGCCGCCCACACTCAACCCCCCCCCTCCCACGCCCTGCTTTCATGCATACAGAAAGTGTGGGCTTGGAGGGGGGGGAGGGGTCGGGCTCCCGTTTTGGACTATTGTCTTGCATGGCTTTGAGCGTCCTTTCGATTTCAGATTAATTATTCATCAGCTAATTCCGCGTCTACAGACTCCGAAGCATACCCGCGCCGACATAGTGTGGTGGACTAGATAGGTAAATAGATTATGATAGATTGTGACCTATACAAAGTGCATCTAGATTCCACACAACCAAAATCAAGGATCTATTCGTTGACTTTTGTGTGGTTGCATCTATGCTTGTGTATGTCTCCCTGTATGTGTATGAGCGTCTTTTCCACAACATAAATGTGTACCATATGTGTGCATCTGTTTGTGTGTGTTCATGTCTATTTATGTGTGTGTTTATGCATTTGTGTGCGTGACTGAGTCTGTGCACGTACAAACGCAAGGGTGTGTGTACTCCCCTGTGTATGTGGACACTTATGTGTTTCTAATATGGTTGAAGGTAACCATAAAACAGACATAAACCGTACCAGAGAGCGAGGCTCAGTATGCGATCCTATTTCCTCAAAGCCTTCTGACTCCGTGGCTGCCACAAAAGTCTTAATGTTATGGGTAAAAAAAGAATATCCTGCATCTGAGTTACGATTTAATTTCTTTCTCTGTTTTATTCCTTTCTTTTTCTTTCGAGTTTGGTGTTTTGGAGCATCTAATTCTTTATCTGTTTGGCTTCTTTTATTTGCCTTTGCTTCCTCTTTCGTTCCTGATTTATTCAATAGATTATTATCATTAACCTGGTTTCCTCCAAAACCACAGAGATTGAATAGATGCATCTAGAATAGTAAAAAGAAGTGAGACGCTGGAATTCATACCAAGATGTGGAACAACAAAATCTAAATTCGTGAGTGATGTTGACGAAAATTATTGATATCTTATGAGGGAATCGACACCTGAAATTAGAATCAACAATGAGCGGTGAAGGTGATGATGATAGACGTTGAAAATAGCACAAGATGATGAGAAAATGATGCTGATCGTCTTCATCAAAGAAAAAATGCGTTATCATACCTACATGCACACACACACACTAAATTCGGAAGAAGATTCCTCATTAACGGTGGAAAAAAACGAATTACAATCACTGCCTCATCACGCTTTATGGTTTTATTTGCAAGTAACATTTAATTAACATCTAATCTTCTTAAATGCCATAAAAGCACACGCTAAAAAACAATAAATCCAGATTCAAGAACCAACTTGCTAGGGAACTTTCTTCCGACGAGTCGACTCTCTGACCTTCTTGGGCCGCCCCTCCAGAGCCCGCGCTCGAAGGAAGAGGCTTTTACGACTCGCCAGATCCCGGGCCTTTTGAACCATTCGCTGTAAAAGAAGAAGAAATATGTGTGACCTCAAAAATACAGAAAAAAAGAGAAAAGGAAAGAAAGAAAGAAAAAAGAATGAAGGCGAAGATGTTATACCCAGATATATATTATCCGAATGTCCGTCATCAAAAGGCGAGCATTTTATTGGAGTCGGGAGCATTCATCACCAGAAGGAACACTAAACAAGAAAAGAAAAAGTCGTAAACAGTCCTAAACCTTAATGATGCTAAGTTTTCAAAAACTTCCTTTAAGCACAGATTTATTTCCGAACGTGTTCTTGAAGAATTAAGGGGAAAAATTCGTTCTATTCAGCTTTAAACTCTGATATTTCGCGATCAAGTGATAATATACATGAACAATCCGCCAGGCGCCTCAAGTACATCGCCTTACGGAAGAATTCGGCAACAGGATCGCTCAGCGACGGCGTCTCAAGGTGTGCGCGAGACAAGCAAGGATTTCCTCATGGGCTCTTGTAAACATCAATCATATTAGCGGGCGAAGAGAATGCCACGATTGCTATTTGTCGAGATTGTAATCTAGATAGAATAATGCTGAAGACTTCGCATGTGTCGACAGAATCTTTCATCTTCTTCTCCTTTTTTCTCTTCCCATCCCCTCCTTTTTTTGTGTTAATTGCTATTTCTTCTTCTTCTTCTTCCCCGTCTTCGTCTTCATCACCGTCGATGGCTTCCTCATCCACCTTGCCCGAAAATCCTATTTCCCATCCACTTCCTCGGTCATACTTCGTCTTTTCCTCTTCTTCCTCTCAGACATCCTTCATCTTTTCCTCTTCCTCCTCCTCCCCTTATCTTCCTTTTCCTCCTCCTCCTTCCTCTTCTTCTATTTTTCTTCTTCTACTACTTCCTCCCTTCCTCCTCTTCCTCCTCCTTCCCTCCTCTTCCTTCTCCTCCTCCTCCTCCTCCTCCTCCCCTCCGCCATCATCATCATCCTCATCACACGTATCCACTTATCCCTCTACTTCTTCTTCTTCTTCTTCTTCTTCTTCTTCTACTCCTCTTCCTCCTCCTCTCCCGGGGGTTCGCTTCCCCGCCCGGCCCCGTCCTTCGGCCTTCGGGATCGGCTTGGAGGCGGCGCCCCAAGAGCTGCATCTGGCGTGTACAGGAGATGGTTTACGATCCGGCTGGAGGGCGATCGGCATGCTTTATGTCCTATGATTGCGTAGTATAGTGAAGGCTAATGGATTCTGTTTGTGCTTTACCTGCGCAGTAAGGACCAATGCCTCCTTTTCTGTGTTTATATGATAATTGTGCACCCCCACCCCCTCCCTCCCACACGCCCCTTTCTTCTTCATCATCATCTTTTTTGAGGAGGATGTAATCTGTAGGATAAGATTTTCATTTTCATTTTCGAGTCGTTTCTGGACGATTTACGGCTCGCCTTTTCTCATTAGATCCCAGACGGCGCGGAGCCTCCCCAGATATTGATTTCGGTCCGGTGATTAGTTGATTTAGAATCCGTAATTAAAAATGATTAAGATCCTTGCTAATTAAATGGTTCCAGAGGTTCTAGAAGGTTCATCATCCGAGGCGCTGGGTTCATTTAGAGCGAGAGCGAAAAACGAAAGATGGAAGGGGTAATACTCCGCAGAAAAGACACTGAAGGAGTCTACCCCGAGTGTGTATTACTCAGTGTTTTCAATCCCAGGCTCTTCTAAGGAAGAACTGGCAGATTGCGAGCACGAAAGTGGATCGTATCGTCCAGTGAAATCATGAATTTTTTTCCAATCTTAAGTCTCTTGCGTGAAGACTTTACGAGGCGAAACACTAAGTAGTGCATCTTGCTACATCAGTCTTTGTCCTCACTATATAAGAGACACTTATTCATGAATGAGGAGCTGTGAAGAACCAACGCCTTATCCCCCCCCAAAAAAAGAGTGAGTGAGGGAGAGGGAGAGGGAGAAGGAGAGGGAGAGAGAGAGAGAGAGAGAGAGAGAGAGAGAGAGAGAGAGAGAGAGAGAGAGAGAGAGAGAGAGAGAGAGAGAGAGAGAGAGATAGAGAGAGAGCGAGAGGAGAGGGAGAGGGAGAGGGAGAAGGAGAGGGAGAGGGAGAGAGAGAGAGAGAGAGAGAGAGAGAGAGAGAGAGAGAGAGAGAGAGAGAGAGAGAGAGAGAAAGACAGAGAGACACAGAGAGAGAGAGAGAGAGAGAGAGAGAGAGAGACAGACAGACAGACAGAGAAAGAGAGAGACAGCCAGAGAGACAGAAAGTGAGACAAGAAAAAAATCCTGGTCTGTCATGCTAAGAAATCACTTCGGTTCTACAGCGCGACCTGTGGACCCTTCGGATGGCTTGTGAATCACATGTAAGCCGGTATTCAAAGTGAACAGCCATTGAAGCGTTCACTGTTAGCTGTCATTCAAGAGAAGATGGGAAAAGATAAGTGGGATTAAACGGCTTCTTGTAGATTTCCCCTTAAATGGAATCTTAAGATAGCCGGGGATATGTTTCTTGGGTTTCTCCTCCATCTCCTTCCTCTCTTCCTATTCTTCTTCTTCTCCTACTCCTCAAAATCATCTTTCTCCTCATCCTTCTCCTCCTCCTCCTCCTCCTACTCGTTTTCCTCTTCCTCCTCCTCCTCTTTCTCCATCTGCTCTTCCTCCTCGTTCTGCTCCTCTTCTTTCTCCTCCTCCACCTCTTTCTCTTCTTCTTTCTCCTTCTTCCTCCTCCTACTCTTCTTGTTTTCTTGTCTTCTCTTTCTTCTTTTCAGTCTTTTTCTTATTCTTATTCTTTCTCTCCATTTTTCTTCTTCTGTTTCTTCATAAACATCATCGTCATTTTCTTCCTTTCCATAGCATCATTATGATTTTTTTCTTTAAGATGTAGGTTATGTCTGGACACTTGCAATTTGTTCAGCCTCATATCCAGGCCATACCCCCCCCCCCCCCAGACTCTTTCTTATCTAAAGTCTATCTGTTTATAGCTAATGATCTCTCTCTCTCTCTATCCCTCACTATCTATCTCTCTCTCTATCTCTCTTCTCGTCTGCTTCTCTCTCTCCTTGTCTGCTTCTCTCTCTCCTTGTCTGCTTCTCTCTCTCTCACCTAGTCTGCTTCTCTCTCTCTCTCCTTGTAGGCTTCTCTCTCTCTCTCTCTCTCTCTCTCTCTCTCTCTCTCTCTCTCTCTCTCTTCTCTCTCTCTCTCTCTCTCTCTCTCTCTCTCTCTCTCTCTCGCCTGTCTGTCTGTCTGTCTGTCTCTCTCTCTCCCTCTCTCCCTCCCCTCCCTCCCTCTCTCTCTCTCTCTCTCTCTCTCTCTCTCTCTCTCTCTCTCTCTCTCTCTCTCTCTCGCCTTGTCTGTCTGTCTCTCTCTCTCTCTCTCCCCCCCCCCCTCTCTCTCTCTCTCTCTCTCTCTCTCTCTCTCTCTCTCTCTCTCTCTCTCTCTCTCTCTCTCTCTCTCTCTCTCTCTCTCTCGCCTTGTCTTTCTGTCTGTCTGTCTCTCTCTCTCCCTCCTCTCTCTCTCTCTCTCTCTCTCTCTCTCTCTCTCTCTCTCTCTCTCTCTCTCTCTCTCTCTCTCTCTCTCTCTCTCTCTCTCTCTCTCCTTTACTTGTGCTAATCTACAACGTTTCTCTAATCCTGGTTTTCATTAATGACATTGCTGTTGGCAATTCAGTCTATTGACAATAGTGGTAAAGGCTGTAATGGCAATGATGAAAATATTATAATGGTCGCATTACCAATGGTGAAGGGAATCATCATCAGCACAATTGTCATTATTAATAGTTGTTACATTGAAAAGCATCATTCCTATTTTCATCGCTGAAGGTTTTTCATGTTGCTGTTGTTGCTTTTTTTACCATTGTTATTATCAATATCACCATTATATTTTTTATTATTTTGTCATCATCATCAACATGATCATTATCATTAATAGCTGTAGTAGTAGTAATAATAGTATCAGTATTACTACTACTATTAGTAGTATCCTTAATATCATCCTTATCCTCTATTAATATCATAATTATCATTTTCATCACAAACACCATCATAATGGTAATAATGATAACCAATATAATGGTAACAGGAATAATTATGATGAAGATAATGATAATGATAATGATAATGATAATAATGATTATAATAATAATAATAACTATAAGTATGATAATAGTAATAATGATATAGAATAGAATGTACAATAAAGAAAACTACAACAACGATAATAATAATTATTATTATTATCATCATTATCATTATCATTACTATCATTATAATATAGTGATAGTTCAACTACTATAATGATATTAATGATAATGATAATAATATTGATGATAACGATAATGATAACGACCATAATTATAATAACTATAACATTTAAAAAATATTAATAACAATCATCATAGTAACAACAAATATTGATGATAATGATAATAATAATGATAATAATGGTGAGGATAATAATAGTGATAATAATCGTATAATAACAGCAATAATGATAATGATAACAATAATAATAATAATAATAATGGTGATAATGACAATAATGATATAGATGATAGAATAATAATGTTAACAAAAACAATACTATAACTACTAATAATAATGATGGTAATAATGGTAATAATAACAATAATAATGTTGATGATAATAACAATAATAATGTTGATGATAATAACAGAAATAATAACAATGATAATAATAATAATCACAATGATAATCATGATAGCAATAATAATTACAATGATATAGTAGTAGTAATGATTATAATGCTAATCATAATAATTGTGATAATAGCAATGAAAAAAGAATAATGATATTGATAGGGAATGATTATATTAATGACAAAAGTAATAAGAATGGTCGTGATCATAACTATGAGAATGAGTTGTAAAGTAGCGCTGCTGGCTTCGATAATAATGATGTTGACGATGAGTACAACTTTATTAAGAATAATAATGTTTAAATAATAATCATGATAATCTTTGTTTACAGACATATATACGTAAATATCGAAGACGTAATTGAGTGCAGATGTTTAATCCTTTTTTCATATAAGATTTTGAAGCATAAAGTATACAATCGCAACCCGATTTTTTTCCTTCAGTGCCTTTGATGCTCATTTGTCTTTGTATAAATTTTCTTCTTGATCATTTTAAACAAAAGATTAATGCGATTATACCGACAAGTTCTTTACCCGACGAGCGAACCACTTAAAATTAGAGCATTCTAGTCTGCCTGCATGTTAATGGTCTCTCGGCGCAGTTCAATGTACGAGCTGAAATACGAACAAAATCCGCTTTTAAGAAAAGATGTTGCCAAGTGAGAGCGCCGCAATTTTTGCTTAATAACTTTTGCGAAATCGCTTCCCCTGCTCGCTCACCGTGCGCATGGCGGTAGGCTGACGTCTGGCTAGTGAAGCGTGGGCGGAAAGGGTCTCGTTGTCACTCGGCGAACGGATCTGGACTTAGACCGGCAGGTCTATATATATATATATATATATATATATATATATATATATATATATATATATATATATATATATATATATATATATATATATATATATATATATATATATATATATATATATATATATATATATATATATATATATATATATATATAGATATATATATATATATATATATATATTTATATATATATATGTATATATATATATATATATATATATATATATATATATATATATTATATATATATATATATATATATATATATATATATATATATATATATATATATGTATATATATTTGTATATATATGTGTATATATATATATTTTTTTTTGTATATATATGTGTGTATATATATATATATATATATATATATATATATATATATATATATATATATATATATATATATATATATACTTGGCACACATCTTTTTTCCTTATAATCCGTTAACATACCCACATACCGGCCATGGCCAACCTGATCTTTGATTAAAGGATTGTCATTTAAAACTCGTTGGTCAGAATGCTGTTCCTTCTATACTTTCATACAACCCCGGAAAATATACTTACACGCTTACACAAGAATGCACATGTATGCACACAGGTGGAGACGCACATGCATATTACTTGGCAAAAGTGGACGTGATTTTTTGTGCTGACTCATGCAGTTAAAAAAGTAAGAAATGAGTGTATTAGATTGGGTTTTATGGTGGCGGGAATGTGGCGTGAGAGTATGGTGTCGCTGGCTGTGTAACAAAAGATTAGTGTTTCAATCTTATCATCGAGGTGATTTAGTCATGAAATAGCTGAAATATATAGCGTTTTCATGTATGTTACTCTTGTATAGATTTGCAAGTTATTGCCTCTAAAAATAAAAATGTTATTAGACCAAAATGTTATGGAAGACGCATCATTTTTATGAAAAATAGGGTCGGTTTTTACATGAAAATTTTTCGCATTCTTGCCCTTTAAGCATATTAGAAGTTGTACTTCAAAAATTCCAAACTCTTGCTGAAGTTTTAAACTCGTGATAGCATCATAAGGGTCTTTTCTTTCTCCCTTGTCCTTTAAATTATAGGGTTGTCGCTTAATATTCCGAAAGTTATCTTTTTTATTACAAATAATTAGTTAATCACACCAAGGCAAAAAAGAAATGATTTCGAAATAATAATTTCATTGACGAGTCAAACAAAATTTAAGCAGGTTACTTTTACAAAAATATAAATCCTCGAAAATTAGGAAGAAATACATCTAATTTTCAAGATGACACGGCTGATGAAAATGACAGAGGCAGCAGTGAAGATGAGGATTGTAACGGCATTCTTTACTGTGATTGTGGCGGCGATAAGAACCCAGAATGGTCGAGGAATATCGTATAAATTAGTATGAGAAGAAAAGGAAGAGAGGGAGGAATTGGAGAAGAAACCAAAGAAATACATCCACGTCTGTGTTAAGATTCCACTTGAGGGGAAATCTACAAGAAGCCGTTTAATCCCACTTGTCTTTTCCTATCTTCTCTTGAGTGACAGTTAACGGTAACAGTTAACATTTTACCGGTAAGTTCATATACTATATCTGATAGTTTTTTTAATAGTATATCAGTGGATATCAGTGGTATTATGTAACATGTGTTCATTGCGCGGGTTTCACTGTATGGCTAAGGAAGATTGCACTTGAACTTAAAATGATTTCATTGAATATAAACGATACAGAACATAAATGCGAATATTAAACATTTGCAGTATACAATATTTCTCATGGCTTGCAGATTTCAGTGCAGCTGCATCGATGCTTACTGCAAAATCCAAGTTATAGTTAATAGGAAAGCTATGAGAACCCTTAAATAATCCACCACTTTGATTGTTGCAACCATTTTGCATTTCAAGCAGAATTTTGAAGAAAAAAAAACTTATATGTTTCAAGAAAAAACATTGGCATTAGAAAAAGATCCAATGGTTGCAGAAAGAAGCTGTTCACATTACGTATACATAAAACGATAACAACAGAATAGAATCTAAAGCTGTTCTAAACCCCAAATGCTACTAAAAAAGTAAGCTAGCCAACTTTTTCGTGTCTGTGTTTCATGAATCACTTGCAAATGTTCAGATTAAAGACCGGGAACGATCTCTTGCCTAGGCACCAGTTAGAACACTAGGATGAGGGCGAATCAGTCTTCCTCTTGTATATCATATCGAAACAAAGGTGCCAGATAAATATTGGATACACAGATTACCAGTCTGGACGATCGATTGAGTACCAGAGTGAATTCTTCTTATTCTTAAACCTTACCCACAAGAAGAAAAAAAAAGTTTAGGTACTCGTGTGCATACTGAATAACCATCCGCTGGTTTAAGAGACGGAGCACGCAAAGCCTGTTGTATACCACCGGTCCGCCACCCGCAGAAGCATACTGAGTGGGTATGGCGACAGAAGAGACAGGTCCTGAATGCAACGCTGATCAGCTGCCTCAGTGTGGCATTGTGCGTTCACTCGCTCATTACCAGCCTGTAACATGCACCCAATTTCTAGATGGTGTCATAAATTGCGGGCGTGATTATAGGCGCGCTGCTCTTCTAAAAGTCTGAACCCCCGCTTACAGTCTTTTGCTTTTGTTATTATCATAATTTTCTCTCTTTTTCGCTCCAGTTTTTTTTTTTTTCTTTTTTTTTTTTTTTTTTTTTTTTTTTTTTTTTTTTTTTAGTCAACTTTAAAGGTCTGGCCGAACATATAATCCTAAATCATTAGTTATAGCCTTTGATTGGAACACTCCTTTTAATTCTTCGATCTGAGTATTCATTCCAAGGCTTCATCAATAATGAGGATTAATTCTAAGTTCTCCAACTTTGCATAATCATTCTATTCACCCAACATAAACCTTCCTTCAAAACCTTCAAGCAAAGCCACCATGATCGAATCCAGTTCCCAGGTCTTTTCTCTAACCCAAAGACAGACCACCGAACTTTGATAGAATATTGGCGAAAACATTTTAAAATCTTGTCTAAAAACCGATTTCCTCCCTCTCGTATTTCTTTCAGTTTTCGTCTCCTTCCTTCGTTCTCTTCTTTCCATCTACCTTCCTCCTCCTTCTCCTTCTTCATCATCATCATCATCATCATCATCATCATCATCATCATCATCATCATCATCATCATCATCATCATCATCATCATCATCATCATCATCATCATCATCTTCTTCTTCTTCTTCTTCTTCCTCCTCTTCTTCTTCTTCTCCACTTCCTCCTCCTCCTCCTTCTCCCCCTCTTCTATCCCTAACCTCTTCACTCTTTCACACTCATTCATACCTATACACACACTAGCTCCCGTCCCCTTTTATGCGCCTTCATCAAACCCTAAACTGGCTGTTTTCTTTATAGATACACCGTCAACACTAATTGAAAATACTGGACAAGGCAAGTAATCTTTTGAAGCTTCGAGAGAAATTTCTGCCTTTCACTTGAAGACAACCAAGGGAACGAGACGACTTCTTATAAGCATGCACTTAAAGGCGAGTCCGGTGGTTATAGTAGTGCGAATCAGAATATCACTGTGCTAATTGGAGCAATCTAGTTGGAATGGTAGTGAGGCTTGTCGGGTAGTTATGGTGGCTGTAATTTTCCATGGCATTAATAGTGATTATAGTTATAATATCGAATGTAAATGGAAACTTCATGGTTAAGCTAAAAAAGATTCCAGTTTTTGTTCGTATCACCTCTATGTAATCATTATTATTGTCACTATTAGTACTACTACTACTTTTAATATCAATATGATTATTATCTTATTCATATTCATCATTATTGATATTTCTATTACTATTACTAATATTGTTGTTTTTATTTTTGTTATCAATACCATTATTATTATCTTATTACTAATATTACTTTTACTTATGCTGTTACTATTGTTATTATTTTTATTTTATTTTACTTATTGTTTTTTTATTATAATGTTTGTTATTACTATTTTGATTATTTTTTATTACTTTCATTATTATTGTTATTATTGTTGTTATTATTATGATCATAACTATTATTGCCAATACTTTTTTTACTATCACTATTATTATCATTTATTTTATATAATTGTTGCTATTACCCTTATCATTGTTATTATTATAATTAGTAAAAGGGTTAGTAGTAGTAATAGCAGCAGCAGCATTATTCTTTTAATTATTGTTATTATTGTTGTTATCACTGATATTATTATCATTAGTAGTAGCAGCAGCACTATTATCATGATTATTAGTAGCAGTAGTAGTAATAGCAGGACTACTATTGATACTATTATTATTATTATTCATATCGATATCATTATTATTATTGTTTTTTTTTCCTTGCTATCCTCCTCCTCCTCCTCCTCCTCCTCCTCATCATCATCATCATCATCATCATCATCATCATCATCATCATCATCATCATCATCATCATCATCATCATCATTATCTTCATCACCAATGCCATTGCATTGCTATCAGTACCCATCAATATCATTAATATTAAGAATATCATTTTCATCATTATCATTTCTCATTGTTATCGCTATGCTTTGTTGCTGTTATCATACTTTCCATCTTATTATCAACATATTCATAAGATAAGAATACTAACCTTTATCTTCCTCATG
>NW_027213272.1:45000-47500 GCF_042767895.1 Penaeus vannamei | reverse complement strand
GCAGTGGACCGCAGAATCTGGTCGACAGGCTCTTGGACAGTGGCTATCGATTTCCTCTTTAATTGGAATTTGTGCGATATGGAAAAGAGAGAAAAAAGGGAATATGGAGAGATAGAGAAGGAGGGGGTAGGGAGGGAGGGAGGGAGGGAGAGGGAGAATTGGGAACGATATATAGATATATACATGCATACTTATACATGCATAAACATATAGACATACATACACTCAATTGCAGGTATATTGAGGCTACATAAAGGCATTCTACCGATTTTCTCTTTATTGGATTTTGAGTCATATCGAAAAGAGAGAAAAAAGAGAATATGGAGAGACAGAGAAGGAGGGGATAGGGAGGGAGGGAGAGGGAGGATTGGGAACGAGAGATAGCGGGAAAGGAAATGGGAGATAGGTAGGTAGACACAGACATTCATACATATACCTATGTATGTGGATATTCCCCTATACATATAGCATACAGGCTTAGATGTATATATACTTATATATACATAAATATACAGACATACATACATTTACGTGTTATATTAAGGGTACATACAGACATTCTACCGATTTCCATTTTATTGTTTTTGTGTCATATCGACAAGAGAGAAAATAGGAATATGAAGAGACAGAGGAGGGGATAGGGAGGGAGGGACGGAGGAAGAGGAAGGATTGGGGAAGAAATAGAGTGGGAAGGTAAATCGAAGATAAATAGGTAGATAGATAGTTGGAGAGTAAAATGGATAATTATTGTGTGGGAGAGGAGATAGAGAGATAGGGATAAATAGATAGATACCAGTTAGGAGACAGATAGGGGTTGGGAGATAGATATAGATGAGGAATAAAGATAAGTAGAAATGTAGAAAGGCATATGAATAAATAAATAAAGAAAGTAAGTAACGGGTATCTTAAAAAATCAATTAATATAGATTTCAAAAGCGGAAAGGCAAACGGAAAAAGAATGACACTGAAACAAAGTAATAGAGACGTTACTATGAACGAAACGAAAAGAGAAAAAAAACAAATGATATATTCAGCCAAGCTGCAGATGCATCGGGTTGAACGAAACGACAAAAAAAATTAATAAAATATAACGTAAGACAGAGAAGTCACTCCATCTAGCAAGCGGAGGCACGCAAGCAACCCTCTCCGTTGTGCTTTGAGAAGAGGAAGTTTCATCCCCCCTAACCCCCACCCCCATAACCCCCCAACAATAACCCCACCCCAGAAAAAAAAATCGTGTAAAACAAGACATGGGGCAGCTGCGTTTGGTTGGGGAGAGGTGGGGGAGGAAGGGAGGTGGGGGAGGAAGGGAGAGGGGGAGGAAGGGAGGTGGGGGAGGACGGGAGGGGAAGGGTAGGGGGAGGGTCGAGCAGCGGCGCTTGCAACTTATGAGATCGAAGTCTTCTAAACTTGTGAGTTGGGGGAGTTGTGAAATGTGAGAGAGGGGGGAGTTGGGGGTGATGGATGGGGGTGGGTGGGTTGTGGCGGTGGGGGGAGTAGGGTGGTGGTACTGGTGGAGGTTGGAATTGCGGTACGGTGGGGGAGGGGGTAAAGCGTAAGGTTGGGGAGGGGGCGTAGATGAGAGGATACGAGGAGGGGGGGGGGTTATTGCTCTAGTTGGAAGGAGTGGAGGGGAGGTGGAGGGACTGGAGGGACAGAGGAACGTTAAAGGTTAATAGTGTTGTTAATGGTTCTGGTTGTAGTAGTTGTAATGGTAGTTCTTATGCTACTAGTTTGTGCTGGTGGTAGTTACGATACTAATGTTAATAGCTTGGCAGAATTTGGTACAAGTTGTAATGACTGGTACTAATGGTACAATGGTAATAGAGGTACTAGTACTAGTAGTGATGATGGTACACACAGAAGTGGTGGTAATGGTAGCGATGGAATGAGGATACTTGCGGTAGTGGTAGTTTCATAATGGATCTACTAAACCTATTTGAAAAAAAAAGATAAATAACAGTAATGGTAAAGTGATGATGATGAAAGAAAATTGAAAAAACTGCCGATATGGACAGAGTGGAGAAATTATTGGAAAAAATTAATAAAAGACTGAAAAAAATATACTACAGCAAAGAACACAGGCAGTAAGCGAAAAATTGATAACGAAAAAAATATACGACTGAACAAAAATGATAGTAATAATGAAAATATGTAATTATGCATTAAAGAAACATAAAACAGAATCAGGATGATTTAGGAGATAAGTTGATGAATAGATAAATAAGATGTAAATAATAGAATGAATGAGCTGAGAACATTATATATGTATAATGTTTAACGTAAATATGAATATGAATATATAGATAGATAGAGAGAGAGAGAGAGAGAGAGAGAGAGAGAGAGAGAGAGAGAGAGAGAGAGAGAGAGAGAGAGAGAGAGAGAGAGAGAGAGAGAGAGAGAGAGAGAGAGAGAGAGATAGATAGACAGATAGAGATAAATAGATAGATGTAGATAGATAGAAAGATAGATAGATAGATAGATAGATAGATAGATAGAT
>NW_027213271.1:10000-12500 GCF_042767895.1 Penaeus vannamei | reverse complement strand
GACAAAATATTCTGATTAGGTTAAATATTCTGATTACAACGCGTGCCACTAAACAGCTGATAGACTGTAATAAAAACATATGAATTACTTATTTATTTGTTTATTTATTTATTTTTTAAGGTAAGGAAAGTGTTAGATTTTTAACATGATTATATGACACGTTATTATCTCTTTGACAATACGAAATTTAATAATAAAAGGTTTATGTGTATTGATTATAACCTAATGCAGTTCGCAATAATCCTCCACAATAATAATCATAATAAAATACTAAAATATGAAGAATGACTTAATTTATATATTTTATTTAATTTATTAATAATTTATTCACAAAACTATACGTACTTCGCTGCGGACAGGATTCGAACCTGTGCGGGCAAAGCCCATTGGATTTCGAGTCCAACTCCTTAACCACTCGGACACCGCAGCTTCTACTAAATTGCCAGGAAGTAATTTTAGTAATTTCTATTTTATCATGGTTATTTTTAAGGGTAGATTCAATCAATACGCTTTTATCTTATATATTCTATAAGTAAATTTGGTTAATGCGGTTTTATGACAATCAGATATGTTTATCACAGGAAAGTATAAAATTGTCGGATTATTTTACATTTTATTTCACTGGTTTTCATTTCATCTTTGCCCTCAACGGTTGATATATTATTTTTTATTGCGGGCAAAGCCCATTGGATTTCGAGTCCAACTCCTTAACCACTCGGACACCGCAGCCATAATATTCAATGAACAAAAGCTTATTCCAATTTTAACTAGTACATCAATTGCATCGAAAGCTGGTGCTATTATTTTCCTAGTAATAATATTTGCCCAGTCTTCATAGCTCTCTTTCTGGCACCGGGAATTTAAAGACTAAAATATACAAGGGAGACACATTCTTCAGCTGCCATTCATTTAGGTTATTGTTATACAATATTATTTATTTTTATTTATTTAGTTATTATTATACAATCGCCATTATAATTAATAATTATAAGAGTCCTGGGGGGGGGGGGGTAAGGAGCTTAAGAATAAGGAAGCGAGGTATATATAAAAAAAAAAAAAAAAAAAAAAAAAAACATTGCATTGCTAAGGAAAACATTGCTCACTTGGGTATATATACATGCTTATGAGTGTGTTTTGTGTGTGTGTGATAGAGAGAGAGGGAGAGAGAAAGAGAAAGAAAGATGGATAGATAGATATATAGAGATAGAGAGAGAGAGCGAGATAGATAGATGGATAGACAGATAGAGAGCGAGATAGATAGATAGATAGATAGATAGAGAGCGAGATAGATAGATAAATAGATAGAGAGAGTAGATAGATAGATAGAGAGAGAGAGTAGGTAGATAGATAGATAGAGAGAGAGAGAGTGAGTAGATAGATAGATAAACAGATAGATAGAGAGAGAGAGAGAGAGAGAGAGACACCACACAATAATAATTTTAAATATCTCCTGACACAACAGACTGTTTTCTCAAAGTCAAATGGAATTTAAATCTTTCTAAACCACATCTATATAATCAATGTTATACTATTCTATAATGTACGTATACAGTGCCATGATTCTTATAGATATGAGGGTTGAATGTTAGAATCATCTGTCTATCTTGTTGACAAAATCTTTGCTCTGAAAATTCTCTTGAAAAGAAATTTTGACAGAAATAGCCACGGAACCAAAATTAATTTCCAGTAAAATAATAGATTTGATTTGATTTACTAAACAATTGGCCGATATTACTGTCCCGTCTGTTTTATTGTTATTATTGTTATTATTATTATTATTGTTATTATTATTATTATTATTATTATTATTATTATTATTATTATTATCATTATTACTATCATTTATTATAATTATTATTGCTATTAATATTATTTTCTTATTTTTATGACGAAAATTGTTCTCGCACAACGGGATAGAGAGTGTGAGTGAGAGAAAGAGAGAGGAAGAGAGAGAGAGAGAGAGAGAGAGAGAGAGAGAGAGAGAGAGAGAGAGAGAGAGAGAGAGAGAGAGAGAGAGAGAGAGAGAGAGAGAGAGAGAGAGACAGACAGACAGACAGACAGAGAAAGAGAAAAAGAAAGAGACAGATAGAGAGTATAGAGGTAGAGGGGGGTGGGGGAGAGGAAGAGAGATAGAGAGAGAGAGTGAGATGAATGAATGATTGTGGAAGATAGTTGAAGAGATAACCCAGAGTGACGTCATCAAAGCCTATCTTATCTTATCGTGAAAGGGAGGAACAGAGATACGATAAACACCTTTATATAATAATTATTTCTTAAATAGGCCTACCTCACCTTCCCTTATTATTGACTGCAATATAAAAAAATGCTAAAAGAAAGAGAAAAAAAAAACAGTTTATAACCGCCATAGCATAGTGAAAAATATGAAAGATAGAATATAGATTCAATTAAAACGTAAATTAGAAAAATTATAACAAACTAGAACATAATATTTATAACATAATTGGAAAACAAAAAGAATTACAATTAAAAATCGGCCTCA
>NW_027213270.1:42500-50000 GCF_042767895.1 Penaeus vannamei | reverse complement strand
ACATGCATTTTTGATGTTTATTTATTATAATATTTATAGACATCTCTCTCTCTCTCTCTCTCTCTCTCTCTCAGTCTCTCTCTCTCTCTCGGCGTTCGCTCTCTCTCTCTCTCTCTATATATATATATATATATATATATATATATACAAAACTCCCTTCTCCCTTGGTCACTTCTGCGTTTAGGACCAGCATGTCGATCCCTTAAACCGAAAATAACCCCAATACTAACCATAAAAAATGATTAACAACATTACAGATCACAACCAGATGACATTAGCGAATTATCTTAATCCCAAAATGAACAAGAACAAGCAAACAAAAAAAAACACAAAACAAAACCAAAAAAAAAGAAAACAAAAAAACACAAAACAAAACCAAAAAACAAAAAATAACAAAAACAACAACAAAAAACAACAAAAAAACAACAAAAAAACAATAACAAAACAAAGAAATAACAGAAAGAGATGCATTTTAGCGCAATAACCGCTAGTTGTTCTTTTCAAAGTAATTGCGGTTGGCTCGAGTCGCCCCGTGTAATTTGTGCATTACGTCCAAAAGACTTAATGGTCTGTGTACACGCCACCCACGCCCATTATGGTCCGGCTTGAGATGTGGGCGGTGGATAGAAGATTACTGTGATAGGTCAAGGATATTTTTTTCATTTTATCTATCAGTTTATTCATCTATTTATCAGTAGAATTATTCATCTATTTATCTATCTTTATTCATCTATTTATCTGTAAATTTATTCATCTATTTATCTATAGATTTATTAATCTATTTATCTATCAATTTATTCATCTGTTTATCTATAGATTTATTAATCAATCTATCAATTTGTTCATCTCTTTATCTATCAGTTTGTTCATCTATTTATCTATCAATTTATTCATCTATCTATCTATAAATTTATTCATCTATTTATCTATCAATTTGTTCATCTATTTATCTATCAATTTGTTCATCTATTTATCTATAGATTTATTCTATTTATCTATAAATTTATTCATCTATTTATCTATCAATTTGTTCATCTATTTATCTATCAATTTATTCATCTATTTATCTATCAATTTATTCATCTATTTATCTATCAATTTATTCATCTATTTATCTATCAATTTATTCATCTATTTATCTATCAATTTATTCTATTTATCTATAAATCTTCGTCTATTTATCTATCAATTTGTTCATCTATTTATCTATCAATTTATTCATCTATTTATCTATAAATTTATTCATCTATTTATCTATCAATTTATTCATCTATTTATCTATAAATTTATTCATCTATTTATCTATCAATTTATTCATCTATTTATCTATAAATTTATTCATCTATTTATCTATCAATTCATTCATCTATTTATCTATCTTTATTCATCTATCTATCTATCAATTTGTTCATCTATTTATCTATAAATTTATTCATCTATTTATCTATATTATTCATCTATCTATAAATTTATTCATCTATTGATCTATCAATTTATTCATCTATTTATCTATCAGTTTATTCATCTATTTATCTATCAATTTATTCATCTATCTATCTATCAATTTATTCATCTATTTATCTATCTTTATTCATCTATTTATCTGTAAATTTATTAATCTATTTATCTATCAATTTATACATCTATTTATCTATCTTTATTCATCTATTTATCTATCAATTTATTCATCTATTTATCTATCAATTTAGTCATCTATTTATCTATCAGTTTATTCATCTATTTATCTATAAATTCATTCATCTATTTATCTATCAATTTATTCATCTATTTATCTATCAATTTATTAATCTGTTTATTTATCATTTCATCGTGTTTAGTTACCAATTACAGTGAATCTGAGGTGACGGGGAAATTGTTGTATATAAATCTATCTGTGAATTTATTAATTTTTTTGTATTCTTATCGTGTTTAGCTAATCCGATAGACACGAGGTATTAAGATGATCGAGAGAGAAAGGGAAGGGATAGAAGTGGATGTAGGTGGGTAGGAGAGGAGGGGGAAGGGGAGAGGAAGGGGAGGGGGAGAGGGAGGAGGCAGGGAGAGAGAGAGAGGAGGGAGGAAGGGAGAAAGTGGGAGAGGGAGAGAGGAGAGAGGAAGGGGGATGGGAGAGAAGGAGGAGAGAGAGGGGGAGGAGAATGGGAGGAGAGGGAGGGGATAGAGGGAGGAGAGGGGGAATAGAGAGGGAGAGTGAAAGGGAAGGGGAAAGGAAGGGAAAGGGGAGAGAAGAGGAGGAGGGGGGAGGGAGAAAGGAGAGGGAAAGAAGATAAGAGGTGAAAAGGGAGAGATGAGAGAAGGAAGAAGGTAATTTTAGTTTTTTTTTTGTTGCTTTCTTTCTCTCTCTCCCTCTGTCTCTCTCTCTCTCTCTCTCTGTCTCTCTCTCTCTCTCTCTCTCTGGATGTGTGTGTGTGTGTGTGTGTGTGTGTGTGTGTGTGTGTGTGTGTGTGTGTGTGTGTGTGTGTGTGTGTGTGTGTGTGTGTGTGTGTTTGTGTGTGTGTGAGAGAGAGAGAGGAAGGAGAGAGAGAGAGGGAGAGAGAGGAAGATGGAGAGAGAGAGGAAGGGAGAGAGAGAGGAGAGAGAGGAGGAGAGGAGAGGGAGAGGAGAGAAGGAGAAAGGAGGGAGAGAGAGAGAGGGAGAGAGAGGAAGAGAGGAGAGGAAGAGAGGAAGGAAGAGAGAGAGGGAGAGAGAGAGAGGGAGAGAGAGAGAAGAGGGAGAGAGAGAGAGAGAGAGGGAGAGAGAGAGAGAGAGAGAGAGAGAGAGAGAGAGAGAGAGAGAGAGAGAGAGAAGAGAGAGAGGGGGAGGAAAGAGAGGAAAGAAAAGGAAAGGAAGAGAGAGAAAAAGAAAACACAATAGAAAAAAAAAAAAAAAAAACCAAAAAAAAAAATTTCCCCTGAAAAAAAGAAAGAAAGAAAGCGAACGAGGGAAGGAAGGAAAAAGAAACACCAACAAGAGATTAAGAAGAGAGAGAGAAAACAGATGATAATGATGATACCTCCTTACACTTAATTAGCGCTGCAATTGCAAGAAAACAACATCCTTAGTCACAGAGTCCGCCATTTTGTTGCAAATTTCAAGCTGTGAAAATGTTGAAGAAAATTTAAGAAAATGATACATTTGGATGCAATTTTTTTCGGTAAAGAAGGAGAGAAAATGAAAAAAAAAATAAGAAGAATGAAAATATGAAAGAGAATTTAAAAAATGTATATCTTTGGATGCATTTTATTAAAAGGTTTTCGGTAAAAAAGAAAGAAAATTGAAAGTAGAGGATGATGATGAAAATAGGAATTGAAGAAGTTTAGGATAAGATTCCGAGAGAAAAAAAAAAGAAAATAAATGAAAAGGTTTAACTGTGTAGTATATTAAAGTTTGACGGAATATTGTGTACTAAAAAGGTAACTGTTGGCAGTTAGGAAGCAAACAAGCAGTTAAGCTATTTAAGTGTCTTTTCTCTCTCCCGCCTCTTTCTCTCACTCTTTCTCCGTCTCTCTTTATTCTTCTGTTTGTATCTCTTTCCTCTGTTTCTCTTCTTTCCTTTCTCGCTCTTTTTCACGTAGTCTCTCTCTCTTTCTTTCTTTCTCTCTGCTCTCTCCCTTCTCTTTCTCTATTTCTCTCTGCTCTCTCTCTCTCTCTCCTTTTTCTCTGTCTCTCATCTGTCTCACCATTTCCCTGTTTCTCCCCTCTCTCCTCCTCACTTCCCCCTCCTCTCGCTTTCCCCCTTCCTCCCTCCCTTCCCTTCCCTTCTCCCACCCCTCTCTCCCCCTCCATGCCCCTTCCTCCCTCCTCTCACTCCAGTCTCTCCCTCTCCTCTCCCTCTCCCCTCCCTACTCCTCCCTCCACCTCTCCCACCTCCTCTCCTCCCTTTTCCCTCCCTCTACGTCCTCTCCCCTTCCTCCCTCGCCTCCCCCTCCCTCCCTCCCTCCCTCTCCTCTCCCCACATCCCCTCCACACCCCCTCTCCCCCTCCCTCCCTCTCCCCCTCTCCTCCTCTCCCTTCCCTTCCTCCTGCCTACCTCCCTCTCCCTCCCTCCCTCCCTCCCTTAGTCTGCAACTACATGCAAGACCGTTATCTAAGCACTATTATGCCCCCACACAATGCACTGTTATTGTCTCCTGTTCTCGTTTTTTAAATAACATTAAACTTATTTTATTGTTTGATATTAAGTTGATTTTCATATCGTAAACAATAATGATAATAGGAAGGAAGGAAGGGGAGGAAGAAAGAAAGGAAGGAAGGAAGAAAGGAAGAGGATATAAGAAATGAAGGAAGGAAGAAAGGAAGATGAAGAAAGAAAGAAATAATGGAAAAGGAAGAAAGAAAGAAAAAAAGACAAAAGGAAGAAAGAAAGGAAGAGGAAGAAAGAAAGAAAGAAAAAAGAGAGAAAGAAAGGAAGAGGAAGAAAGAAAGAAAGAGGAAGAGGAAGAAGAAAGGAAGAAAGAAAGAAAGAAAAAGAAAAAACATTGACTTTCATTAAATATTTGACAAGATGATTGTAAACATATAATTGTAAATCAATATATTTTTTAATCTTAAGATCATTGATTGTGAATTCCCATCTACGGATTCCCAATCGCGAATTCCGAAATGGTTGATTCCCGGTGAAGATTTTCCAATCACGAATTCCCGATTTTAGGTTCCCAACTGCGGATAATCAAATGTGAGTTCCCAAAATCGAATTCCCGATTGCAAATTCCAGGTTGCGAATTCTCAAATGTGAATTCCCGATTACGAATTCCTAAAATCGAATTCCCGATTGCTAATTCCTGGTTGCGATTCCCGATTGAGATTATTTTAGGAATCAATTCCAGTTGCAGAATTTCCCGATTACAGTTAATCAATTCCAAAATCGAATTCCCGATTGCAAATTCTGATTTGCGAATTCCCGATTTGGCAGAAGTTACAGAATCGGACCTTCAAATTACCAAATTCAATTAATTACGAAATCGGAGTGTAAAAATCGAATTCCCGATTGCAAATTCCTGGTTGCGAATTCCCGATTGCGAATTCCCAAAATCGAATTCCCGATTGCAAATTCCCGATTACGAATTCCCGAAATCGAATTCCCAAAATCGAATTCCCGATTGCAAATTCCCGATTGCGAATTCCCAAAATGAATTCCCGATTACGAATTCCCAAAATCGAATTCCCGATTGCGAATTCCCAAAATCGAATACCCAGATTACGAATTCCCGATTGCAAATTCCCGATTGCAAATTCCCAATTTCATCGGCGAATATTGCAACGCGAAATCTCCTCACTTGGCCGGGACGTCTGCCATTAAGGGCTATTTTGCAATGTTGCACATCAAAGAAGCCATAAGCATTGCACTCTCTCTCTCTCTGGCTGTTTCTCTTATCCGCTGCTCTATTCTCTCATCTCTCTCTCTCTCTCTCACTCTCTCCCTCTCTCTCCCTCTCTCTTTTTCTTTCTTTCTCGCTTCTCTTCTCTCTTTCTTTCTTTCTCGATTCTCTTCTCTCTCTCTTTCTTTCTCGATTCTCTTCTCTCTCTCTCTCTTTCTTTCTTTCTCGATTCTCTTCTCTCTCTCTTTCTCTCTTTCTTTCGTTCTCGATTCTCTTCTCTCTCTCTCTCTCTCTCTCTCTTTCTTTCTCGATTCTCTTCTCTCTCTCTCTCTCTTTCTTTCTCGATTCTCTTCTCTCTCTCTCTCTCTTTCTTTCTTTCTCGATTCTGCTTTATATAACAACAACTTATGGGTTATATTTTATATATATATATATATATATATATATATATATATATATATATATATATATATATATATATATATATATATATAACAGCTTAGGACATGGTTCTTGTCTCTCATAACAACATCGTTGTCTTTATATATATATATATATATATATATATATATATATATATATATATATATATATATATATATATATATATATATATATATTATTATATACATCACTCTATATATATATATATATCATCGCCATTCTCCTCTAACTTTTTGTCTCTCTCTCTCTCTCTCTCTCTCTCTCTCTCTCTCTCTCTCTCTCTCTCTCTCTCTCTCTCTCCTTCCTCCCTCTCTCTCTCTCTCTCTGCCTCCTCCCTCCTCCACTCCCTCCCTCCTCCCTCCTCTCCCTCCCCCCCCCCCCCCTTTCCTCCCTCCCTCCCTCTCCCCTCCCCCTCTCTCCCTCTCATGCTCACTCATTCCCTCCCTCCCTCCCTCCCTCTCCCCTCCTCCCTCTTCCTCCCTCCCTCTCCCTCTCCCTCCCTCCCTCTCCCTCTCCCTCTCGAATCCCTGAACCAAAGTAACAAATGATGTCTGCATAATAAGCGCCGTTTGATGTTGCATAAATCGTGCAGCTTCTTGATTTTGAAGAAATGCAGAAAGTGTTTCTTGGCAAAAGAATCTCTTAAAGTGCAATTAAATAGATTTCATGAGGTTCGGGCCGTGATTTAGGTTTAAGTTTTCGTTGTGAAGTATAGGTAAGTTACTGGTTTTTTCTCTCTGTCTGTCTGTCTGTCTGTCTGTCTCTGTCTGTCTCTGTCTGTCTCTCTCTGTCTCTCTCTGTCTCTCTCTCTCTCTCTCTCTCTCTCTCTCTCTCTCTCTCTCTCTCTCTCTCTCTCTCTCTGTCTCTCTCTCTCTCTCTCTCTCTCTCTCTCTCTCTCTCTCTCTCTCTCTCTCTCTCCCTCTCCCTACCTCTCTCTCTCTCTCTCTCCCCTCTCTCTCCCTCCCTCTCTCTCTCTCCTGTCCCTCCTCTCTTTTTTGTCTCCCTCTCTACTCTCTCTCACTCTCTCTCTCTCTCTCTCTCTCTCTCTCTCTCTCTCCCTCACTCTCTCTCCCTCTCCCTCTCCACTCTCCCCCCTCTCCCTCTATGTGTCCTCCTCCCTCTCTTTGATCTCCTCCACTCCTCTGTGTTTCCCCCCCCCTCTCTCTGTCTCTCTCTCTCTCCCTCTCTCTCTTCTCTCTCCCTCTCCCTCCTCCTTCCCTCTCCCATCCCTCTCTCTCTTTGTCTCACTCCCTCCCTCTGTGTTTCCCCCCCCCCTCTATCTCTCTCTCTCCTCTCCCTCCCTCTCTCTCTCTATCTCTCTCCCTCTCTCTCTCTCTCTCTCTCTCTCTCTCTCTCTCTCTCTCTCTCTCTCTCTCTCTCTCTCTTATACGTTGGTTTACGTATTACAGTAATCAATAACTGATATTGACATTTTTTTCCCAAAAGTGATTATACTAATATAATGAAATTAAATAAAAGAAAGAATAAAAGCGAATTTTATTCTTGGGAGCTCCTTCTTCATAAGTGATGCAAACCTAATTCTTTAATCACCTCAAAGTTAACAAAAAAAAACAACAAACAAAAAAACAATAACAACAACAACAACAACAAAAAAAACACTGGTAAAATGTGCGAGTCATCGTACCAGACGTGTGTGTGTGTGTGTGTGTGTGTGTGTGTGTGTGTGTGTGGATTTGTGTGTGTGTCATGTGCATTAATGTGGGTTGTGTGTGTGTGTGTG